>NW_024881934.1:462500-536785 GCF_019059575.1 Amphibalanus amphitrite
GGTAAAAGTAAGCTCGTACAAGGCTTGGGTCAAAAGTTATTGCAGAAAAACCGTTTGCGAAAAAATCGGCTATTTTTGCAATTTTTGCCCCCTGCAGGCAAAACCGTTGACGTTAGGTCAAATCTGAGAGAATTTCTCAGAAAGGGCTTTAATAGGGCTATCGAATGCGCTTTTCCGCGGCGCTGTAGCTCTATTGGTTCTCGAGTTATGCGTTGGCTTCTTGGAAATTTTCGACATTCGACCTGAAAATCGGCGAAATTTTGCCTTCAGTGACCTCTGGTGACCTGACCTTTGACCTGACCAAAAAATTGACCGAAGTGATTTCGTCATTATTTTTGACGCTTTTTCGAACGCCGCCTTCCGCGTATCGCTACGTGGCCCAGGAGCCGAGTTACAAGGGGGGGGTGTTCAAACCCCCCCCCCCAGCAGGGCGTGGAAATCCAGGACCCCCAGCCGGGCGCGGGTTAACCTTCCAGGCGGTGGGGGGGGGGGGGGGCATTTTTTTGCCCCCCTTTAGTTTTTTCGATATATCTCGAGAATCGCTGCGCCGATCGTCATCAAACTTTCAGTACCCTCCCGGGAGCAGCTAGCGCATATGGTGACAATTTTTTTTCCAAAGGCTATGATAAGTTGGCCGCTAATGACGTCAGAGTGACGTCATTTTTGCCATTTTCGACCCAAAAAAAGGTTTCGCGGGAAGAGCTGTTAGGCCTACAGCTTTAGAGATACAGAAAAATGTTTTAGACATAAAAGGTGTGGAATCAAAAGGGATACAAAACTGCCATTTCGGGTTTTCGATTTTTTTTTATTTTGACCCCCAAAAATAAAAAATAGATTTTTTGAATATAACAGCCAAAAAAATCCAAAAAGTTTTTTTTGAATTTCGAAAAAACCGGATTATATGTGATATTCCCTACCACCTTCTATCTACATTACAAATTTGAGATCGATACCTCTTTTTTGGCCAAGTTATAGAGAAAAACCTTCAAAATTGATGACGTTAAATTTTCAAACTCAATTTTTAGCAATTCTAGACCTCGTAGCGCAAAACAAAGACCACCATTAGACTCCTCGTGACGAGCTGCATCGAATCGATACCCATTTTATACAAAAATATCAACTTTGAAATTTGACCTTTTTGACCTGACCTTGACCTGACCTCCACCAGAAAGTGACCTAAACTGTACCTGATGGTCTTATATTAACCCTCGCCGGCCGAGGGGGGGGGGCGGGTGCCGCCCCCCCCCCATAGGGTTTTTTCGCGATAGCTCCGAACACGCTGGCGATAGAGAGCTGAAACTTGGCATACCTGACCTTTGATCCAAGCCACATCTTTTGACACCAACTGCATTTTTGGGTCAGGTCAGGTCACTGACCTATGACGTCATAAGTGAACCTCTGCACGGTCTTCAGATGTCGCAACTTCGCAACGCCCTCACTGCCAGATGAGATGTCACAGGGAAATGAAACTTGCAGGATCTAGTATCCATTATGAGTCCCACAACTTGTATATCTCGGATTTTTCCTAAAGGTCATATGAGGTCAGGTCATTTTCGTGACCTCACCATTATAAGTCAATGGGGAAAAATTCAAACTGCTATTCTGGCGCCGGGAACGACCTCCAACTATCTCAATCACACAGAATCGTGATTTGATGCACTCCTTGCAAGGTTCGATGCGTCACTTTTGCAATATTGACCTTGCGTGACGTCATTTATGACGTCATCAAGGTCATATTAGTTCTTCGTCAATAACTCTTGATCAAATTGAGCTAGCGAGTCGGGAAAGCCACCAATGGACTCAGGAAGACCTGCCGAATCGAATGATATGCGACATGACCTCTTTCGACCAACTTCGTGACCTGGGGGTGCTGACCTGACCTTGACCTGAGGTCAACACCCCAAGTTGACCTGACCCGGACAAAAAGTATATCATTCGACGCGCCTGAGCGAGGCGAACACGATGCTGCCAAAATCGGCGTCCTGCGGCCGTTTTTTGCGAAGTTATTCACCAAAAACTGAACCGTACCTTGGGGCACTTGACCTGACCTCAGAGGTCATCGGTTGACCTAGGACCTTAAAATCGGGTACCAATCTCTGCGTCTCGTAACGGCGCACACGCTCGTTTTTTCCGCGACGCGCTAGCTCCACCAGGGGCGAAACGGCGAGGGGGGGGTCGTACCCGCCCCCCCCCCCCCCCTCGGCCGGCGCGTATGTAGAAAACCAATAGGTCCGGCGAGGGATAACCAACACCATTGAGTTGGAAATGAAAAACTGGCCATAAAACATGCATCACATAACCTTAGTACAGTTGGGCTCATGTGGTGACCCTTGGTGACCTTTGGTGACCTGACCTGTGACCTGACCTGGTATGACCAGTGACCTCTAATAGCAACATATGTACTAGACAACTGACGCCTTATCGCTGATTTTCGACAAAATGCGTTTTGCTCGGTGTTATAGCGCTCTCGCTAGAAGACCCGTGAACGGTGAAACATTTTATCTTTGACCTGACCTGTGACGTCATCGGTGACCCCGAGGTCAATAAAATTTGGTTTCTGTTGGTACATTTGACAGAGCTATCGAACGCCGTTTGAATTTTCCGGATGCGTCCAGTAGTTTCGGAGATACGGGGGGGGGACAAAAAAATGCCCCCCCCACCGCGCGGAAAGTGGCTGGTAGGCCCACCGCCTGCCGGGTTAACCAGCTTCGTGCCCTGTGACTCTGACCTGACCTTGATCTGACGTCAACCTCAGTTGACCTCAACCGAACAAAACGTATGCCTACCATTCGACACCTCTGGGCGAGGCGAATTAAACGATTATGCCAAAACCGCGGCTCTGCGGCCATTTTTGCGGTTATTTATCAAAAACCGATTTCTTGCCTTGGGCCATATTACCTGATCCTGACCTGGCTAACGCGTTATAAGTTTCCTCGACGAACACTATTGTTTATTAGGCGTCTACCAAAGATGAACTATCCAAAGTTCTCACTTTATGAAAATAAGGTAAAATTTGCTTTTTAGTTCAATTTTGTTTTTCTTTCTGATCAATTAAAGGAAAACTAAAACAAAACATTATAATAGTAGAAACAAAAATGAGTGTATTTTTCTTTCACAAATTTTCAGGAGTGTTTTTGCAGCGATAGTAGCTCGACATCGTTAACTTCGATCGGATATTGTTATTCAATGGTGGCCTTTGCGAACTTAGAAAAGCTGTTTATGGTCATGAAGGCCTGCATTGGCACTCTCTATTACCACGATGTGGTTAACCAGATGTTTTTCTTCAACCCTCCCTTTTGGCTCAGACACGTCGCTAAACGTGGCACCCGTAGCAAACGCGTCAAACGTGGCAAAACTTCACAGTCCCTACGAACCCTCATCAGCACTCGTTGGCTTGGTGTGTGACCCCTGCCCTTTGGCCGAGACAGCCGCCAGCCTATACCGCGCGGCGCACCCCTCCTTAGCGGGCGGGGGAGCGCACCACGCGCTCCCCGCCCACACCCCTCCCTCCTTCCCGAGGTCGTGTCACGAAGGTTCGGGATTACGCTACTATCAGCCACTGCGTAGCTGTCGCCCAGCGCACGGGAATGCGTGGCTTGGTCCGGATTCAGCCAACTACCGGCTCGCGCAGAGGTGAAATAAAGTGCCGTCACGGCGACGCACGGCGGTGGAAAATCGAGCAACTCAGCGATCCTGGATGGTGGAAAAAATGCCGCCGCCGATGCTCTGCCTGTTAAACCCGATCCGGCTTTCTCTTGTCTAAGGAAAGCATCTAAATTAAAAAAAAAATGATTTTTTTTTATCAAACCTAAGCCTTTTTATCTTTTTTCCCTGAATTTCCCTATAATTATGAAAAGTTCTCGAAACCCTAGAGAAATATTCAGGTGTTTCGCAGACTTCTTAGAAATTCCCCAGATCCACTGACTTTTCACCGGAAGTTCTGGTTGGTGGAATATGGTGGAAGGCGAAAATAAAGTAAACTGCTGCGTTAAATGCGGCAATACTCTCGTCAAATATAAAAAGGATTTTTCTGATTTCAATAATCCCTTTTTCCTCGCTCATAACTTATTATTTCTTTAGTTTAAGGCCTTATTGAAAAAAGCTAGTGATGAAACAATGCCGACGACCGGCGACGGCGCGGCGACGAGGGTGGAAGAGCAATATTGTAAAGACTAGAAAATTCTGACATGCGATAAATTCCTCAAAATATTTGATTTTACAACACCATTCTGAAGTATTAAAGTTTCATGCATTTGTATGTAATTTCATAAAGAAATATTTATTTCATACACTAGCACTCAACAGTTTAACAGCACTAGGAGCTCCGCTAGTTTCCGCGTTGTTCAAGGCAGTGAAGGAAGTGTTGAAGGTCCGCGGCGTTATTAGTGAATTGCGGGGTGGTGGAAAAGGCTGGCGGATAAGTTGAAGTGAAGAGGTGGATAAGTTAGAGCCCTCGTCGTGGATTAGGTACACCTCGTGATGCCAAAAAGGAAGCTGCACGGACAGAGACTGGCTCCATCTGAAATAAAGGTGCGGTGCGGTCATCCAGGATGCAAGTTTTATGGTAGGCCGGATACCTTCAAGATCCATAACAATAGGAAGCACGGAGGGCATAAGAATGCTAGAGTGAAGAACTCAGGTTTTGAGCCTGGGGCAAAGTTTGCCTGCTATGCTCCTCTTCCACTGGTAAGTACCTGATGATATGAATCATTTTGGGTGGGAAAAGCTACGGGTGATTGGGAAACCTTGTGCACTCACTCCTCAGTGTTCTACTACCTGCACCGCATCTGCATTGAAGTCACCAGACCATTGAGTGAACTGTCTGCATGTTATTCCGTTTAAATTTCGGTAGGTACCCGTCGCTGGAGCCGCTGTGGTGTATTAATTGTGGAGAAGTATTTATTTTCACGTGAGGAATTATGCATTTTTGAAAGACGCATCTAACGGTGTTATTTGCATGCGTCTATCTGCTCTCGCTTGCAAGAAAATCGTCAATATCTGCAGGACTATTTTCTTTCCGACGCGGATGCTTTTAACGTCTACTTCTCCCCCTGCCAACCGCCATCGGTTGTCATGACGACCAACCCCTACCGGGACCGGCCGGCGCCCTGAGACGCCGGTAGCCAGCTAAACCAACAACGCCGGCCGACCCTGCTGACCCTTCACCCCTCCCCCGGCGGCCCGCTCGGCGCGCTCGGCGTGCGAGGGGACATGGAAGCAGCGAACAGCTGACTGCTTCCGGCACTGGGGCCCCGGACGGGTCTCACCGTGTAGAACCTTCCTGTCCTGAAATAATCTCGTCAGACCAAAAGGACCTAACCCAACAAAACAAAACAAAACAGATTATTCTAGGCTAATGGTGATTGGAAAATCAAAATTTGACGATTTCTGGCAGTCTACATTTTATGTAAAATGCACATTGCACTCGTTTCGCAGTATTATTTAATAGAAAATAACAGTAAGGAGTCCATATCGAAGTAGGCATTTCGTAGCATACTTAGAAGTTAATTTTAAAGTCTTTGTTTTTCGTTTCGATGTGCATAAGTGATTTGTCGTTGAAACTGTTGATTTTTCACGACAAAAACCGGACTCTCCGGAGCCCCGCGCACCGACGGGGTTTGGCGTCAACTTAGTAGACGGGGGCGAATACCTGCTCCCCCCCCCCGGCCCCTGTGCCATCTCGAGAACGAAGCAAGCTAGCAAGCTTAAGTAGGTATACTTCGCGAGGAATCGCCAATTTTTGCTTTTCCAATCCCCATTAGCTTAGAATAGTCGATCTGTTCCTCTGAAGTCGCTCTTTTACGGATCGCCGTTTTAGATAATCGCTCAAGCGTATGAGTCGTTGCTCTAGACGTCGCTCAAAATGCAATTACCGTTTTGAGTGAGTCGCTTTTTTGTTTGTTTATTGGGGCTTTTAGGGCGCGCCGACTGCGAAGGTCATTTTGCGCCCATAACGTCACACTAATAAAACAAGTGTTTCAAAAGAAACCTTCTATATACCAAGGCTTGACAGTAAAAGACTTGATAAAAACGACAAGGTAAGATAGAACAACGCAAGACCGTCGTAACAGTCAACTGACTAGGCAAGTAGACTTTGAGAGGAATTGGGTCAGGTTGAGTAAATCACTTGGAAGTTGACCGAACGGATAATCCAGCAAAAACGGACTGATTTTCCAGATTGCTCCACCGACGTAAGCCGAGTTAAAATGTCCCGTACGATGGGGTCAGCTGAGTTAAAACTACGTAAGGCCAATAAGCTGCTTAGAGAATCAGATAAAATCAAGTAAAAGGGATTGCCAGGAACCTTGATGAAACACAAAGCCTTCTCTATAGCGACTAACTCTGAAGAAAATACCGGGGCGGACGGTGGCAGAGAAAACGAGCGGGTGTCACGACCAGCGACAAAAGAGCAGCCCGCTCCCTCGGTTGTCTTCGAGCCGTCTGTATAAACCGTGATAAAACCATCATAAACGGCAATGTGCTCTAAGGCTCTGGCTCGCGCCTCAGCAGGCAACAAGTTGTCCTTCTTAACAGTCGATAGTGAGAGGTCCACTTGCGGAATGGCGTTTTTCCAGGGTGGAGGGGGCGTGTCCCAGGTACGCCGAATGCCACGCAAGGATATGTTAGCAACTGAAAAAAGACCTCCCATGCGTACTCCAAGCGACGGTCGTACCCTCCCGTCAGATCGAGTAGCGTGACGTCACTGCTTTAAAGTCGCTGTTTGACACGCACACCCTCAAAGTCGCCTGTTGACCTGACATTGAATGACCCAGGTCTGAAATTCTCACAACCTATGCGGAAAAGATGCATGAATAGCTCTGCCAAAAAACCGCAGCTAGTGCTCAACCCCCCTCCCCTTTCACCCCCCCCCCCACCTCGGCCCGGCACGTGTTAAAAGGTGACACCTCACATCCATACTGACAATACTTTTAACGCAAAACTTTGTAAGTTTCACATGATCATGACCAAACGCTCGGTCAGGTATGGTTAGGTGGGGTTAGGTCAGGTTAGATTAGTTTTGGTTAGGTACTTTTGCTTGTTATAATCTTTTTTTAGGATCCAATGATCTTATGTTCCATTCCCAAAAATATGGAATTATCTCTTTCCCACACCAAATCATTTATTCCTAATTCACAACGCGCATCTACCTTCTCGCGTAAAACTATATGTTACACAAAGCTCTCAAGGCTCAGGCTGTACCGCTAGCGATTTCTTGCTGTTTTGGACTGGCTGCTTGACATTCCAGTGACAATTAATGCGTCTGTTTTTTAAGGCTTCTGATGGAGCTCTGGAGAGTGGAGAGACGACAGCCGCGGCAGCTGAAAGCATGGACTGTGGTCCACCTATGTCCCCAGTCCACGAATCTGTCCAGCTGGAAGCAGAAGACAGTGACAACCCTCCTGCAAACAACACTTCCGAAGCCCGTGGAGGTGATGGCGCTGCCCCTGCTGGACCCAGTAGGGAGTTAGCAGATCTGTTTTCTGCCATGAAGAGCGTTGCCCTGCAAGTAAAACGTAATGAATCCAAGTTGAACGAGATCATCGACATTCTCAGAAAGGGCAGCGTGACTACTGCTAAGATAGGTCAGAAAAGAACGGATGAAACATCGGAGGCAGCTAAACTGTTGATACGCTCGGGGAGAAGCATCGCCGCCCTCCAGGTTGCTACAGACAACCTTCTCACTCAGTCCCCAGATGAAGGCCTCATCGCCTGTTCTGCATGTGTGCCGTCTGGCGCTGTGCGTCGAAGGGGCGCAAAAGGTGTGTTCACCTACGACTTTAATCTGGGAACCAGTTTTGCAGATGGTCAGTCTCTCCCATCATCGTTCAGGCACCTGAGGGCGGCCATCAGGAGTCACTTTTGTGGCCTACACCACGGAAAAACCGTACTCGCCAAAAAACAAACGGACGAGTTGGCGAAAGGACGTTTTGCGCGGAACGCCAGCGCCGCCAGTCACGTCCTTCGCACGGGGTACTTCGTCCTGAAACGGTCCCTGCCAAGGGCTTCGTTTGAGGACCTGGTCGTTCTCCAGGCGGAGAATGGCACGAGGGTGGGTAACACCAACCACTCCAGCATGTTTGTCCCTACAATGCGGCTGCAGTTCTCGACTGTCATGACGAGTATGCTGCAGAGGTTCATTGAGCAGCAACCATGCGTCTCCATGTGCGCAGACAAGGTGACCGTCGCAAAGCGAACCATCGACATAACCGCCGTGATAGCTGTGGTTAGTGGGGCGCCTGCGGGTCACATGATCCAATCGTTTGTAGTCGCTGCGCCCGTAGTAAAGGACCACAGTGGAGATGGACTGGCTGATGAGCTCTGTCAGTCTCTGGTTAAGGTCGGAGTGACTCACCCAGACAAACTGGCTGCAATCTGCATGGATGGGCAGTATCACCATAACCGAGTGCCAGAGAAACTGCTCAGTCGGCTCAGGGCCACGGACCCACGGTTCAATACGGCCCCGTCAGTAGTTGTGCTGTGGGACGGGGCTCACCTGCTCAACCTGGCCGAAGATGACGCGCGACGTTCAAATGGCTGTGAGTGGGTAGAGAAGGTCATCGCTCAGGTGACAGGCATCACCAAGCGCTACACAGTGTGGGACCGATTCCCTTCTTCCATATCATGATAAAGAGAGTACACGTTCAAGCTTTGTTACATAGAAATAGCCGTCACTTTCCCCACGTGTCGGCACCGTCCACCGACCCGGCGGGTCGGCGGACCGGTCCTTCATTGTGCAACCACCCTGCATATAACGCACAGGCACTGGCGAATCAGAATCAGAATTACAGTTGCAATACAAGTCTCGGCCCGCTCAGTCGTCTCTCCATCCGCGCCTTCGCGACAATGGTGGCAGCGGCGGTCGAGGGGACTTGTGCCCCTCACCACGGACCCCAGCCTCTACATCTGCACTGACATCGCAGACTGGTTAGTCCGTGCTCCGTGACGGTGTATCGCCCCTACGTCACGTCATCGACTAGGGAGCTGACCATCCTGGACTCGTCATCGTCCGACATCACCGTCTCCAGTGAGTAGCTCTGCCCGGCAATACCATCTGCCCTGCGGTAACGTCATCAGCTGCCCTGGACTCGCTACGGAGCCCGCCGACAGCGCACGGCTCATCAGCCCGCGCCGTCCTCCTCAGCATCATCGAGTGATGGACACCACCTCGCTGAAAGACTCAAGCTCGGAGGAGAGAAGATAAAACAAAAACTTCAACGCTAAATTCAAGAGAAATTGGCACCGAAATCAAGAAAATTCACCCATTATGAACTTTTGCTGTATTTTCGTCAAAAAGTGACAGTGAAATTGTGCTGTGAAATTTGTTTTAACTTCGATGTGTTTTAAAAACCGTACTGTTTCATTATCCGTTTTCGTCAGTGTTCTGTCGTTTGTTGTGCTTCATTGTGGTTGCTCACCCCAAAATTTACGGAGAAATTGCAAATGCGCTTAATTTTTACCTGCATTTTGCAGTGTCACTTTGACACTTATAAGCATAAAAAGAGCATATTCTGAAGTCGGTATGAACATTCAAATACGTTAATCGTGGTCAATTCACTGAAATTATATTGTATTGATATTCGGCCAGAGATGCCGAGGGCCATGGAGATGCCCAGGGACGGTCCCCGCCAAGAGTGCGGAGGGATCGCCCGGTAGTAGGTGTAATTGTCACGAAACTTACTTATCTGTTCATACCATTTTGTGATACGCTCATATGGAAATTTCTTTCTCCGTCAGCTAAACGTTTCCTCTCTTTGTTATGATCGCTTCGGTTCCCTACGCTTCCCTGGGGGAGGGAAGATAATGTGGGACCGATTCCCTTCTTCCATATCATGATAAAGAGAGTACACGTTCAAGCTTTGTTACATAGAAATAGCCGTCACTTTCCCCACGTGTCGGCACCGTCCACCGACCCGGCGGGTCGGCGGACCGGTCCTTCATTGTGCAACCACCCTGCATATAACGCACAGGCACTGGCGAATCAGAATCAGAACTACAGTTGGAATACAAGTCTCGGCCCGCTCAGTCTCTCTCTCCTTCCGCGCCTCCGCGACAACAGTGGGCAAAGGGCTCGAAAGGCTTCTCAATGCTGGGGAGGATCGGGGCGAGAAGGTGGTACGACCGAAGCTGTGGTCGGGGACAAGATTCGCCCCTTACGCAGCAAAGACGCTGGAAGTCTTCCTCCGCAACCTGCAAGTGATGGAAGACGCCCTGGAGCAGCAAATCAAATCAGGGGACACCGATGGCAGCGAACAGCGAGATCTCCGGCTGCTTCGAGGTAAGCTTTTCATGGGTATACAAATTGGAAATGTGTATACCTGTTGTCGGAGTAGTAAGGCTCGCGCAATTCTCTTCATCGTTTTGTACTTTGGCTAACAGCCATCGTGTAATTAATTCATCAATCTAGTTTTAAATATGAAGATAACTCTGGCTGTTGATGCAATTATGCAGCCTTTTTAATGTACTGTTTTTGTGCTTATGTTCCATAACCTATTTTATGCACCGTTGGCGTTGATGAGAAGCAATGATTGTTTTCAACTGTCGAAACATAATGCAATTAGTATTCGCCCTGCAATTTCTAGTCAGGTATACACTTCTGTACCAAGATGCATTTGTCGCTGCCTGCTGCTGCTGACCGCCAGTGGTTGGCTGGTATCGTATGTGGTATGGTACTTCAGTAATGACAAATTTATCCCTTATATTCAACGTGGGCGGATTTGCTAGATAAGAACCCGCGTCAAAGTGAAATGCTTCTTTTTCCACAGACCCGACGTTCGTGACCAAACTGGCAGCCTTGTGCGACATTTACGGCGTGCTCGCGGAGGGCAGCAAGTCGCTGCAGAACCTGCAGGTTCTCCCCTGGGAGCGACAGAGGATGTTCTCCACGATGCTGGATAATTTCACGGAGATGCAGGACGCCGTGGAGTTGGACGACGAAGGCGAGCTGAAGAAGAGGTGGCCGGTCTTGTCGTCACTAGCAACTGTCGCCGATGATCAGGTACGATAAATGTGTTTTTTTTTGCGTCGCCATGCGTCGTTTTACGTTAGTTTCTACATCGATTGGCGCCGTTATGCTTTTTTTAACCCGATGGATTTTTTTAACCCGCGCTCTGCTTTCAGTGCGCGGTGTGTCTATCCCACAATGTTTTTTTTTTTTGATGATGCGAAAAAACGGCCTTGCGGCGCCAAATTCTCAGGACCTTACCAGAATTGGATCACACTTTGGGTACAATTAACGACCCCGTGTCACCTAAGCCTAGGTCACCAGATCAGGTCGAATTTCGGACATGCAAAAGGTCAACTTTGCACCTTTCCGGTTGTGCCGTGGCCACATTTTCAAGCTATCGATTTGAAACTTTCAATGTGATAATATGACTCCATCAACGTTTATAATTCGTATATATCTGATTGTTTTTCATATCGGTGAAGTGAGAGTCCACTTTCGTTACCTCCTCAATATATATGTACCTAAATGCTTCCTTTTTCGAGAAGACTCGTTAGATCAATACAATTTCAGCAAAGCCGCGTCGTGATGTGCCAAATTTGACCTCGTGTGACCTTACTGATATTGACTTGGAGTGATAGAACTTGCACATAAAAGCTATCCAAATTTCGACCTTCTAGCTCTTGTGGGAGCCGAGATAGAAATGGGGCAGATTCTGCCCCCCCCCCTCCAGGGTGTGTTATCATCAAATCCCTTTCAATAATAAGTTATAACAATAATAAGTTTTGTTTGTTGCGCTCGAACTAAACATGACCTTGATTGTTGGCTAGTCACGACTTAGGAGAGAAACGTTCATGAGCGGTGTCCAGTTTTCGGGAAAACGATTGAAAGGAATTGCCAACTCTTCACGAATAAATTATTTTGGTTGATTTTTTCATCTGTGTCTGTTTTCATTTAACTGGTCTGGTCCGACGCGTTATTGATCATTTTCACATCAATTTTGACTATAATGGTTTCATTTAGCTGAATTGACTTTTTGATATAGTCTACCTACCTACCTGACATCCTTAATGTTCGAAGTTAAGTCAGCGTATTTACCCTATAACTGAAGGCCCACGTCCACCTATACGTTTTTTACGTACGTAGGTGTCATAGTCTGCCGACGTGTATGATTACCTAAACCCAGGATGTCTTTTTTTCTCAGCTTGCATCGATTCTGAAGTTCGTAGCGGCCCTCTGCGACAGAGCGCGTGCCCGCAGTCGCGGGCTTGATGTAAGAGGGAACGCGAAAGGAGCGATGAACGGCAAACTGCAGTGGGCCGTAAGCGATGCCAAGATCATCGCCGATCTGAAGTCTCTCCAACAGGTGAGGAATGTCGACTGCCTGAAGAGCGTGCGACGCAGCGTCGAAAACCTCGTCAGCCAGCGCATGGTGCCAGTCAGTGCGGCCGTGGACGAGGAGGACATTATGACCGTGTATCGGTTCCTCACCGGCCAGCCAGCGGGGGCGAGCAACCAGCAGTTGCTGCAGGCCCTGCTGAAGGAGGCCACCGACAGCCGCACGTTCGAGCGGTACGCCCACTTAGTCATCAGGCTGTGGCTACTGAGTCCCCCAGAGTCCGTAGTGGAGAGCATGGCGAGTGTGGTCGGGGACATATACGGCGTGCACAGGCAACTCGACCACCGCAATGCCGAGCGTGAACTGATGATTCGCTGGAATGGGCCTGATGTGCACCACAGTGGGGACCTTGTTGAGGCCGTGCAGTGCCGATATAACAACTCCTTTGTAAGAGGGTCTGTAGACGCAAGGACGGCTATAGAGGGGACGGTTGTCAGGCGGCATAAGAGTACAACATGCCGCAGGACAACTGTCTTCAGGTGAGCAAGCTATAGAGCCTACTTCGATGCGTCGCCAACCCAAGTTTTCCGAAGACTATGTACACAATTAGAAATGGTAGGAGGTGAAGTCTGATAGAATGCCCTGGAATTGGAAATGGTTTTTGCTTTCAAGCATGGAGCTACTGAATTGCACCAACCTTTTCTCGCTTTACATGCAGTCGACATTTGCCAGTGGCGGCCAGTGCTGTTACAGCTGCGGTCGTGCTGGGATATCTGGGCTGACCGTTAGCGAACGGTAGGTGTACCTACCTACATACGGTATCATTTGTATCATATTTGTATCGCCTTGGCGTGCTGACCATAACAATGGATTAGGCTGGGGGAGAGAAACGTTCTGTTGTTTTGTCTGATTGTCTGATGATGTCTGTCTGATTGTCTGTTGTCTGATTCTGTTGTTTTTGTTCCAAACTAGACGGAGTTTCAACTAAAAGATGATTATATTGTTTTTGTTCATCAAAATGTCAAAATGTATAGACATTTTAAAAGAATAAGGGCCCAAAGTTTATATAAATTGGTGTAGATTCGGGCATTGGCCCATGAACTAACATGTTCTTCCCTTTCATCTAAGCGCATTTCCGGAACATGACTGTATTGGGCTTATAGGTAATGCGCACCACTGTGTCCGTGTTTGTTTCTCTTGAACATTGAATACACGTTGTCGGTCACCTCCTGACGTGTTAGCGGTTTCTTCGAATGAGACAAAATGACGTGCCGAGCACCTAACTGACAAGTAGGTAAGTGACCGCTCAGTTTCACTATAAGTCAATATCGCCGTGAAGCGTTCTTGTCATTAAAGGGACCCTCCCACCTTCAAAAAAGTTTATGAATTGGCATGAAAGTGATGTCGCTCGGTTCAGAAAGAGCGAAAACGAATATCTACCAAATTTCACCGAAAAATATTCACCGGTTTTCAAGATATTAGACTTTTACTTTTGTTTACTTTTTTGGGATCTCCGCTGTTTCTAGCGACTTTATTTTAGAAGTGCGGCGTTTGCGGCAGATGTTGCGCGCAAATAGCATATACCACCGCGTGCTACAAAACGTTTTAGTCAAACATTTAAAAATCGTTAGATATTTGCGCTGACGTCACACATTCAGAGGGGTATTCCTAAGCATTAGCCCCTCTGAATCAAAATGCTGCAATTTTGAAATTCAATATTTCCGATTTAAGGCATTTCTCGATGTTGTGAGTGCCGAAACCGGTAATTGTGAGCCAGGGACCCCATTTTGGCTATCTCAACTCAAATCTAATGTTAAGGTGGGAGGGTCCCTTTAAATGGTTGTCAGATTGGTGATAATGTTGATAAAACATAATAAGTGGTATATCGTTAAAGTATAGCCATATTATCAAAGGGACAAAAAGTTTTTTTTTTACATTTGCGGTAGTGAGAAACAGGCAACAGCTCACTTACTATTTACCTATTAAGGTGGAAACTTGGTGGAAATCTAGTGGTGGAAGAAACGCTGTCGGTGGAAGATTCGGCCTTTGTTTCACCTCTGGGCTCGCGACACCAGCGCCGCGTGGTGGCGAGGGGACATTCTTTTTAGACATACTATACCGTAGGTACAGACAGACACTCAAGTCAGCAAAAAGTGGGGGGGGGGAGTGAAAATTACTGGCCCCCCACCTCCGAAAGTGGGGGGGGGCATGGCCCCCCGGCACCCCCCCCCCTGTTCCTAGCCTATGAGGAGCGCGATGTAAAGACGGAACCGTCCCGCCCCGGTACAGTCTACAATTCAGGCGGCGCGTAACGGCTAGGCGCCGGCCGCCGCGCCGCGCCGCCGCGGCGGCAAGATGTTTGACTTTACACCGCTATTACTAGAAAAGTTGCGAACCGATTTTCTTATTCTTGCACGAGAAGATCAGCAATTCAATTCTGGACAGGCAGCCAAAATTTCACATTAACATTGTGTTTGCGGGCGAGTTATTGGCGAAAAACAGGAGGGGTGGGCGGAATCCGCCCCCCCCCCTTCCACCATATTTCTTATAGCATGTAAATTGCAAAAATGTAGTTCTCAGCGAGCTCTTTCATATAGGTGCATTATCGTTCAGCTAGTAATAATGATTAACCTTCGCCCGCACATGCCATTTTCCCATCATATGTAGAAGCACATGGGGGGTTGCCACCCCCCCCCCCGTAATTTCGTTCCTGTTGGAGATAGAGCTTCGCGGTATCGACCAAAAGGATTCTTTGGGAAGAGTCGAATCCAATGATACCCAGTTTTACCTTCTCAGGTCAGTCATTGCCTTTCCAGGTCACGTCAAACTAAAAAATGTTGCTGTTTTGGGTCACCGCTGGATATCAAGTGCGCTGTTTATCATATACCGATGATGATGCCGTTTTCTGGTGCCAAGCCAGCTAGAACCTCTTTGTCACACTACCCGACCAGGTTTTTGCTGCGCCTGCTGAGGTCATTTCAGGTCAAGTTAGGTCTAGGTCAACGATAAGTGTTTGTATGCTTGTGTGTGTCTGTGTGTACCTATACTGATGTGTGCACCGAGTCCGATTGTTTATGTGTCCATATTACATGAAATCATGATCTGAGAAGCCTTTACCAAAAATGCAGTCAAAAAACTTCACGAAAAGTACATTCAGCTTACCAAAAACGCAATTATTTTAGATGACCTACTACCTAGGTTGACCTTGACCCTGACCTTGACATCTGTACATCGTCGAACAACATGTTTCATTATAGGTGGGAGGTAAGAATGGCAAAAAAGGCCGAAATCAAGGTGTCAAAAGCTCACAAGGCTCATAGTCAACGCAAGATGTTAACCCGGCGGCCGCTGGGCCTCCGCGCCACCCGCCGGCCGCTGGGGGGGGGGGCATAAAGTTGCCCCCCCCCTTTACTTCTGCGACGATATCGTCGCAACGCGAAGAGATAGAGAAGCGAAACTTTGCATACATCTTCCTGAATACCTAGCCGAGGTTGTGTCCAAATTTGGTGTCGATCCCATTTGAAATGACGTCACAGTGACGTCATAAGTGAAATTATAGATTTGCGACTCTCATATTCCTCACGATACATCACATATAGGACGCCATTTAATTGCGTCCCAGAAAAGCTATTTCTGGCACCTAAAAGCTGACTCGCCCCAAAATTGGTCCTCAGCACCTATTTGGTGGATACCAGCACCAATCATGGAAAATGACCTTAATTAGCTGTTTCTGGCACCTATTCATCGGTGCGCCTTACTCTTTTTTCTGAATCTGGCACCTAAATGCTGAGCGTAGCACCAATCTAGTAGAAAAATGAACTACTGGCTGGTAGAATCATGTTGTTCTGGTATAATGACCCCTGGAGTCTAGCCTAAAGGTTGCCAGTGCAGCTACACTCTAAGACAGCCCCGTAGTGATCTCAGCATTGTATATGACATTTAAGTAAGCAAATAATATTAATTTGTTTGAAAAAAGCAATGTCATTTAAATATTTAAAAGTATTTATTTGTAATGCTTAAAGGGAAACATTTTTGTGAGTAATTGTCTCGATTTTGACCATTAAAACGGGTATTGTATTTTTTGACGCCATCAAATAGCTCCAAAAAAGAAATGTAATGTTTTCATTCCGTTCAAGGCCGCTGAAGAAACGCAGGATCTTGCGTGGGACATTGTCCGTTGTTTGCCGCGCAGAGTTGTGCCGTGGTTGTGCCTTTTTCATCCGTTTCTTACGTATGGCATATGTGTGCATGAAGCTTTGATTTTTTTTTTTTGTTATTGTGTGGCCGGTCAGTCAAACGCCCCTGTAGAAACCGGATGCTGCGTTTGTTCGAGATGGAGTCAGACGATGATTGCAGAAAGCTAATAATATTGAAAAGAGGGCCGGTTGCGTGGCATGTCTGTTCAGAGTTGACATTTTGCTTTACTCCAGTTTATGACCTGAGAGCCTGGCTGGAAGTGACGGATCCAAACTTCTCACGTTAAAATGGCTGAGGGTGCAATAATCTCTAGTCTCTACATAGCGGGCTGGTATAGGAGCGTCTTGCTATGCTGCACCATAGCTGGTTAGTGATTCTCTTTTGGCTAGAAATGGCATTAATCATTATCTCCACTGGCGAAAATGGCACTTGACATCACCGAATGCAACGTTCATGTTGTTAGGATACATAAAATCAGGAAGATTACGCGAATTAGGTAGGCAAACGTGGAATAAAATAGGTGCTGGATGTTTTGGTTTTGGTGCTGAATCAGCAAACAGCAAATACGGAGTTCAACTAGACGATCTGGCAACTTTAGGCTGTGTGGAAGTAATTAGGTGCCAGATTCAGATATTAGGGTCGAATAAGCATTTTGGGGCTGATCAGCAATTAGGTGCCAGAAACAGCTTTTTAGGGACCAGAAACAAATATTCCCCTCACATATATGGGACCGAATATAAAGGGCCGATTATTGGTCAGAAACTAGATGGAAGTGTAGTAAGATGTTTTAGGATGACAGCAGGTGCTGTCTAGTTCATTTACAGTTGAGTTTCATGCTCAGCGTCATCAGAAACGGTCCATATCGGAAAACGACAAAACTTTATGACGTCACTGTGACGTCATCTTAGGTGCTACAACCACCAAACTTTCCTCAAACATTGCCTAGGTATTCATTTGAAGCTATGCCAAGTTTCACGTTCGTAGCTCATCAGGTTTCGGAGATATTTCACAAAACGTAAAGGGGGGGGGGCAACTTTATGCCCCCCCCCGAGCGGCTCGTGGGTTAAGAATTGGTCATTTGCGTCATGACGTGACCTGAAAAAATAAGGTCATATCTCCAAAACCAAAAACTACAGAAACTGAAATTTTCAGTGGACATCAAAAAAGGATAGAGGAGCAGCTATACGAAAAACCGGGCTTCTAGCTTAAAAATGCTGAGTGCAGAGCAGAAAAACTACCTGGGGGGGGGTGGCAACCCCCCTCATGTGCAGGCGACTCCTGTGGTGAGTGCAGACGGCAGTGACCGCGTGCGGTCCCATCCCCACTCCTGTGGTGAGTGCAGACTGCAGTGACCGCGTGGGGTCCCATCCCCACTCCTGTGGTGAGTGCAGACTGCAGTGACCGCGTGGGGTCCCATCCCCACTCCTGTGGTGAGTGCAGACTGCAGTGACCGCGTGCGGTCCCATCCCCACTCCTGTGGTGAGTGCAGACGGCAGTGACCGCGTGGGGTCCCATCCCCACTCCTGTGGTGAGTGCAGACTGCAGTGACCGCGTGGGGTCCCATCCCCACTCCTGTGCAGATGAGTGCAGTCTGCAGTGACCGCGTGCGGTCCCATCCCCACTCCTGTGGTGAGTGCAGACGGCAGTGACCGCGTGGGGTCCCATCCCCACTCCTGTGGTGAGTGCAGACTGCAGTGACCGCGTGCGGTCCCATCCCCACTCCTGTGGTGAGTGCAGACTGCAGTGACCGCGTGCGGTCCCATCCCCACTCCTGTGATGAGTGCAGTGTGCAGTGACCGCGTGCGGTCCCATCCCCACTCCTGTGGCGAGTGCAGACTGCAGTGACCGCGTGCGGTCCCATCACCCCTCCTGTGGTGAGTGCAGTCTCAGACCGCGTGCGGTCCCATCCCCACTCCTGTGGCGAGTGCAGACTGCAGTGACCGCGTGGGGTCCCATGCCCACTCACTCCTGTGGTGAGTGCAGACTGCAGTGACCGCGTGCGGTCCCATCCCCACTCACTCCTGTGGTGAGTGTAGACTGCAGTGACTGCGTCTGTGGTGAGTGCAGACTGCAGTGACCGCGTCTGTGGTGAGTGCAGACTGCAGTGACCGCGTCTGTGGTGAGTGCAGACTGCAGTGACCGCGTCTGTGGTGAGTGCAGACTGCAGTGACCGCGTCTGTGGTGAGTGCAGTCTGCGGAGGTGAGTGGGCTGAGTAATTGCTGAGTGCGATGAGTGTGGAGGTGAGTGTCGTGATTGCGGGTGCTCCCAGCTCCTGTGCTCAGTGCGAGTGATCCTGTGTTCAGTGCGGGTGCTCCCAGCTCCTGTGTTCAGTGCTCCTGTGTTCAGTGCGGGTGCTCCCAGCTCCTGTGTTCAGTACTCCGGTGTTCAGTGCGGCTCGGGGGCCTGTCGGGCGATATTCCGGTCTAATGGGAACTGCACACGTCCGGTGTGTGCTCGGCCCTGGCTGTGTGTCTGTGTGTCTGTGTGTCTGTGGATGTGGGAGCGGAGATTCGATCAGGTCAAGGCTGGAGGGGGACGGGGAGGGTGGGGGAGTCGGTCACGACGACGGGCGTCTAACAGGCGAGATAAACACTCGGACCGCCGCGGGGTCGCCGCGGGGTCGCCGCGGGTCACGCGGGACCGCTGAGACAATAGGACGCCAGTGACGGACAGCCGAGGCCCGGACCGTCGACGCGCCGTGAGACAGGCGGGGGAGGCAGTGAGACAGGCGGGGCAGGCAGTGAGACAGTGAGACAGAGGGGCAGGCAGTGAGACAGGCGGGGGAGGCAGTGAGACAGTGAGACAGGCGGGGCAGGCTGTGAGACAGGCGGGGGAGGCAGTGAGACAGGCGGGGGAGGCAGTGAGACAGGCGGGGCAGGCAGTGAGACAGGCGGGGGAGGCAGTGAGACAGAGGGGCAGGCAGTGAGACAGGCGGGGGAGGCAGTGAGACAGAGGGGCAGGCAGTGAGACAGTCGGAGTACAGCAGTAATCTAATCACCACGCTGTAGGTGATGGCTTGTGATGTTATTGCATACACACACACATACATACATACATACATACATACATACATACATACATACATACATACATACATACATACATACATACATACATACATACATACATACATACATACATACATACATACATACATACATACATACATACATACATACATACATACATACATACATACATACATACATACATACATACATATGTAGACATGCGCCAAGAAAAGTATGAAGAACTCAACCTTTAACCCGGCGGCCGCTGGGCCTCCGCGCCACCCGCCGGCCGCTGGGGGGGGGGGCATAAAGTTGCCCCCCTTTACTTCTGCGACGATATCGTCGCAACGCGAGGAGATAGAGAAACGAAACTTTGCACACATCTTCCTGAATACCTAACCGAGGTTGTGTCCAAATTTGGTGTCGATCCCATTTGAAATGACGTCACAGTGACGTCATAAGTGAAATTATAGATTTGCGACTCTCATATTCCTCACGATACATCACATATATGGGACCGAATATAAAGGGCCGATTATTGGTCAGAAACTAGATGGAAGTGTAGTAAGATGTTTTAGGATGACAGCAGGTGCTGTCTAGTTCATTTACAGTCGAGTTTCATGCTCAGCGTCATCAGAAACGGTCCATATCGGAAAACGACAAAACTTTATGACGTCACTGTGACGTCATCTTAGATGCTACAACCACCAAACTTTCCTCAAACATTGCCTAGGTATTCATTTGAAGCTATGCCAAGTTTCACGTTCGTAGCTCATCAGGTTTCGGAGATATTTCACAAAACGTAAAGGGGGGGCAACTTTATGCCCCCCCAGCGGCTCGTGGGTTAAGAATAAAAACGATATCCCGCGCGGGGCTGGGGTCTCCAGCCGAACGCGCGGGGCTGGGGGGGGGGTAAATTTTACCCCCCCCCCCCTGTTATCTCCCGAACTAATGGTTCGATTTGGAAAAATCAAACGCCAATCGAAAGATCTCATCACGAACTATTAAAAACATGTACTTAATTTAAAGTTTGAGGTCAAGGTCAAGGTCAGATTAAGGGTACAAATTGTAAGTTTCTACAGTATCGGCCTTGCACCGTAGTTGCCGAAGAATGGAGTCATCGACTGAGACTGATTGCCCAAAACGTGTTCTTAGGCTACCAAAACAAAATTCGTTGCATACAATATCATTCAGAGGTCAAGGTCAAGGTCAGGTCAGGTCAGGTCAGGTCACCAAAAACAAAATTTAGAAAAGGGCATGTGCGACAGATGTTTTATGGGTCATTTTACTCAAAGAATTCAATAGGCCCACTCAAAAAGTAATATGGACCACCTCTGGATGAATTTCAGGTCGAGGTCAGGTCAAGGTCAGGTCAAGTGAGGTCAAATTTTGAAGTTGGTTGTTAAGGCCTAAAAATGTGTCTATCTGATGCAGTTTTTCACGGCAAATCGAATGGTGCTATTTTTGTTTCCGTACGAGGTCTAGAACTTCCAAAAAATCATTTTTCCAAATTTTTGTGTTTCGTGACGTCATAAAATCTTGAATAACTCCCATATTTTTGAACCCATTCTTCTAAAAATTGGTATGTAGGTGCACATAGACCACTTCTCTGACATATATTCCGTTTTTTTGATACACTCAAGATTTTGGATTTCATGATTATTTTCCCAAAAAAGTCAGTTTTTTTAAATTTGGGCCAAAATCCAAAATTTTCAAAAAACCGAGATAGCCATTTGATAGACGAAGTAGTATTACGTATAACCTTTTTTTTGTTACGTCTTGATTCCCTTAAAAATGAAGATGTTAGCGGCATTTGAAATTTTGCCGTTTTTGAGGCGAAAATGGCGAACATGACGTCACTAAAACGTCACTTTCTCAAAAAATTACGACGGATTTCGCTCAAATTTTCAGGGAACGTGTCAAATTGATGAAAGAAAAGGTACTGAAAGTTTGGCGGCGCTGCGCGCCGCCGTTTGTGAGATATTGCAAAAATTCGCGAGGGGGGTAAAATTTACCCCCCCCCCCAGCCCCGCGCGGGTCTGGGGTTTGGTTTATATTAGATAAACCAAACTACATTGTAAATCAAGCGAATCAGAGTGAAATAAAATAGTGCTCGTTGCATAAAAGTTCGTTCGATTCTGTCTTTGAACAAAAATAAACACCTTTATAAATTCTCGTGAAAAATCATGCGCCACAATACATACAGAACACTTCTAATGAAATGAAAAAGTAAGTATCTGCGTTAAGCACTCCCTACACCACATCCTACTTCAAAATAGTGCCCTCTCTGCAGCCAGTCCATCGAGTAAACACCCGTCAACCGCTTCACTCGCGACGCTAAGTCGCACCCGACACATCACGATACGCTCAAGACATACCCCGGTATGTAGGAAATGTGCATTGTGCATGCGGCTCGCAAAATATTGTTTCTTTTCTACCTTTGGGTACCTGTGCGGTGTCAATAATTTTTAACCCATTCATTTTTGACGGGCTGGGCCGGGCTGGGCTTTGACGCTTTTACCATGAATGGGCTCGGGCTGGGCCGGGCTGTGAACCCATGGGCCTGGGTTGGGCTGGACTAGGATTTTGCGGCCCGTGGCGAACACTGCCTGGGGGTCCTACGACCCCCCTGGAGCCTAGACAAAAAAGTTTTTTTATAACACGGAAAAAAATGAAATGACTTCAAGGGCTCTTTTGACCACATCCCATTTTATTCGCAAAAAGAAAAAGTATTGTAGAACTCTTTTAGGGACCCTTTGAGGACTATTAGAGGACACTTTTAGGCCGATGAGAGACCTAGTGAAGTAAACAGAGGGCCCTCTCAGGTACACAGAGGGCCCTCTCAGGTACGGTTCTCCAGGGTATTAGTCGTTGGTCGCTCGGCGAGCGGGAGGGCAACCAGTTCCGCCCCTGTATCGCGTGACCCCTTGCTCCGCCCAGTTACGCACGAGCGTACTCCACGCAGCGTAGTAGCGTGGGGAGGGGAGGGTTAGAATGGTGGCATGTGTAGAGGCTAGAACCGGTTTCCACCGCCATGCCACCGCCCAGCGACATGGAGCCGGAGCGGGGTCAGTGACCAGGGCGCAGGGAAAGGTCAGAGGTCAGCTTTAACGTAGAGCTTTGTGTCTCCCTCCCCTCCGTGTGTAACGACCGCACGACAGCGGCCGGCCGCCGATCAGGCTTGACATGTCAAGGTCACCCGCAGTCAACGGGCTCAGAGGGTTGGTCGAGTGCGAGTCCGTGGCTGACGACAGTCTCGACCATGTGCTATGGTGCCGATACACTAGCGTGGGTAATAAGTTTGTGTTCAGTGCATATGTTACAGGCAAAGTGAAAACTCGGGCATTTTGCAAAATGCCTAGGCAATTTGCAAAATGCCTGACCGGCTGGGCATTTTGCAAAATGCCCAGGCAATTTGCAAAATGCCTGACCGGCCAGGCATTTTGCAAAATGCATAGGCAGTTTGCAAACTGCCTGGCCCACCAGGCATTTTGCAAACTGCCTGAAATTATTTTCTCAGGCAGTTTGCAAAATGCCCGACATCGAACTCATACCAGCGACGATGCGTAAGCACTAAGCATTATTGTAAGTGCCGCTTACAGGGGTTAATCACAAGCGATACGCACCAAGTGGGAGGACACACAGTGAGACATTCTCCGGGTAGCGCTGCCGAGTTCAGGGTCACTGAGCCCCAGGCAGCGGCCCGACCGCCGCGCCGGCTGCCGGGCGCCCGGCGCGGTTTTATCGGTAAACACGCGTTAAACATGGTAATGTTTCTAAGAGCCTTGCTGACTCTGGAAATACTTTGGGTAGATCTGATCAGAAAAGAATGTTCTTTCGATGTATGGTAGTTTGATTGGCGGGCCACACGCCTACATTATCAATGCATTGTGACTGTGTAAAGATGAACATGTCCGTTGAATGTAAAACTTGTTATTTCTAAGCGTCTTTTTATTATAAAGGTGTGCACGTGGGTCGTGGATGACCAAAAACTTGCTTTTCTGGAAAAGCCACATGTTCTTTTAGTCTATGGAATGTATCTCATCGCATTCCAATGCATTGTTCATAAATGCTGTTTTTCCTGAAATGTACCAAAAATGGCTGATTTCTCAAGATATAGACTATTTCTTTCCACGTGACACGTGATTAACAAAAATGCTTATTGGATACGATGTCTCTGTTCTATCGATCGAGCTAGCAACCCCGTGTCACTGCGGCCCTCTGTTGCCGTGATGTAAGTAAGCACGGGAAGCGAAGAATGGCGGGTCAATATTCGGCCGGTCGCCGCGTTTTTCCGCGCCCATGTTTTTTTCTGTGCCCTGCTCCGCGCCCCATCACAGCATTCGTACACACGCACGGCTACAACTCCGTATACGAAAAGTATAGGGAGACGTTGGCTCAATCTACACAGTCCATTCAGTGGTGGCTCCATATCGACGGAAGTGGCGGAAGACGTGGGTATATTCGTAAATATTGAATGTGCTTGGGGCTCAGGCACATGGGAACGACGTGGTCAACGCCTGTGGTAAACAAAAACGGTAAAATAAATCAATCACAACTCAGGCATTTTGCAAAATGCCTGACCCGCCAGGCATTTTGTAAACTGCCTAGGCAGTTTGCAAAATGCCTGGTGGGTCAGGCAGTTTGCAAATTGCCTAGGCATTTCGCAAAATGCCTGGCCGGTCAGGCATTTTGCAAATTGCCTGGGCATTTTGCAAAATGCCTAGCCGGTCAGGCATTTTGCAAATTGCCTAGGCATTTTGCAAAATGCCCGAGTTTTCACTTTGCCTGTAACACATACACTTTTGCTGGGGCGTGTCCTCTTGATATGATGCTTTGTAACGTGTATGATACGCTTAAAACCTAGCTGGCAGTGGCCGAGAGGAGAGGGGGGGGGAGGCGGTTGCCGCTTCCACATGTTTATTTTTGTTGATAGCTGCGAGAGCTGAAATTTGGCAAGCCTGACCTTTGATTCAAGCTGAATTTTTATGACAGCAACTGTATTTTCACCCTTGCCCATATTGGTGTTTTGCCAGCGTCTATCGTAAAGACGGGGAGGAGGGTCCGTTGGACCCCTTTGCCGTTCAGCCCCTAATCGAGCTAGAGCTTCGCGGAAAAAGAGCGTATTGCCCGTGACAAGAGGAGGCCGATGATACCCAATTTTAACCCTCGCCGGCACAGGGGGGGGGGGGGGGGTTGATGCAGGTTTTTCGCGAATAACTCGCGTAAAAAGCGGCCGATCGCAACGAAACTTTCAGTACCCTCGCATTGATCAATTTTACACCTACCCTGAATTTTTTTTACCCTGACCCAAATGACCTTTGACCTGTGACCTCTTTTCCGAGACCATGTTTGGCCGGAATCGCGATTCGGCGTATGTCGGCTCGCATTAGCCGCGCGTTTGCAAGCTTTTCGTGGTTTCAAACGTTCAAACATGTGATTTGATGTTGCTTTCATACATTAGGGTGGGTTTCAAGGTCAGCTGAAGGTCAGGTCAGGTTATTGACCTTTGGTGACCTCGGGTGACCTCGGTTCACTTTTTCGAGTTTTACATGCTTCTAGGCTAGTTTTTGGAGCTGAATTCGAATTAAGCAACCATTTGAACATTTACGAAGTAGTTTTGGTGCCTTCGTAACATGTTACGAAGCTGTCAGAGGCGGTTGACACGTATTACGAATACCCGTCACAACCCCTACCGGTTGACCTGACTCGACCTGGTCTAAATGCTTAAAGACATCATCTCTGATCAAAACTAATACGATATTCGTGATCAGCACCCCGGAAAACCTCATAGCAGCCACACTTTACGACTTTCTAACAGGTCCCGATTTTCCCAGTTTTTGGGTCATTGACCTGACCTGGAAGGTCACCCGATGACCTAGGACCTTAAAATTGGGTATCATCGGCTTCCTCTCGTGACGGGCAACACGCTCGTTTTTTCCGCGAAGCTCTAGCTCGATCAGGGGCCAAACGCGAGGGGGGGGGGGTCGTACCAACCCCCGTTGTGCCGTCGAAGGACGCAAAATGGCCTGTGCCGGCGAGGGTTAAGGTCCTACGTCATTGGTTGACAAGTCAATATAACTCAAAAGTCGGGGAATCGGGACCTGTTAGAGCTTCGTAAAGTGAAGCTGTTATAGGGTTTTGCGGGGTGCTGATCACGAAATTCAAGTTAGTTTTAATCACAGATGATGTTTTCGTGCATTTAGGCCAGGTCGGGTCAGGTCAGGTCAGGTCACATGTTACGAAAGAACCAAAACTACTTCTTAAATGTTCAAACGGTTTCTAAATGCGAAATCAACTCCAAAATCTACCCTAGAAACATGTAGAACTCGAAAGAGTGAACAAAGGTCATCAAAGGTCAGTGACCTGACTGATCTTCACGTGACCTTGATGCCCACTAGAATCCATGCGATCAACATCCTTTCACATGTTTGATCGCTTAAAGCCACAAAAAGACAATAAAACGCGTTCTACTCGAAATACGCCAAAACGCGATTCCGGCCAAACATGGTCTCGGAAAACAGGTCACAAGTCAAAGGTCTTTTGAGTTAGGGTCATGCAAATTATAGGGTAGGCGTAATATTGAATAACTCGAGGATACTGAAAGTTTCGCCGCAATCAGCCGCTTTTTGCGCAAGTTATTTGCGAAAAACTGAGGGTAGGAGGTCTGTTCGACACCCTCCTACAAGTGCGAAGGTTAAGGTCAGGCCGTTGACCAATGGCGTCAAAAGTGAACCTCTGTAAGGCCCCAAAATGTCGCGACGTCGCAGCACCCTTCGTGCCAGGGGACTTTTCAACGGGGAATGAAGCTTATATGATCTAGTACTATCTCCCAGAGGCCTCACAACTTGTATGTAGCTATCTCGTATTTTTCTTAAGAGTCACCTGAAGTCAGGTCGGTCACGCAACCTCACGATTATTAACCCGCGCCCCGCTGGGCTATTCAGCCATACGCGCCCTGCTGGGGGGGGGGGGCAGATTCTGCCCCCCCTGTCTAACTTCCGAACCGATGGTCGTAGAAAGACGGGGAAAACGGCAATCGAAAGCTCTCAACAAGGCGGATCTTAGGAGCACAAATTTTTTTGCTTAAGTAGGTCAGAGGTCAGGTCAAGGTCAGGTCAAGGGTACAAAATGCAAGTTTCTACAGCATCGGCCTTGCACCGTAGTTGCCGAAGAATGGACGGAGACTGATTGCCCAAAATGTGTTCTTAGACTACCAAGACAATATTCGTTGCACACAATGTCATTCAAAGGTCAAGGTCAAGGTCAGGTCAGGTCAGGTCAGGTCACCAAAAACAAAATATAGAAAAGGGCATGTGCGACACATGTTTTATGGGTCATTTTACTCATGAAATTCAATAGGCACACTCAATAAGTGATATGGACCACCTCTGGATGAATTTCAGGTCGAGGTCAGGTCAAGGTCAGGTCAAGAGGGGTCAAATTTTGAAGTTGGTTGTTAAGGCCTAAAAAGGTGTCTATCCGATGCAGTTTTTCACGGCGAATCGAATGGTGCTATTTTTATTTCCGTACAAGGTCTAGAACTTCCAAAAAAATCATTTTTCAAAATTTTTGTGTGTCGTGACGTCATAAAATTTTGAATAACTCCCACATTTTGAACCGATTCTTCTAAAAATTGGTATGTAGGTGCACATAGACCACTTCTTTGACATATATTCCGGTTTTTTTCGATAAACTCAAAATTTTGGATTTTATAAATATTTTCCTAAAAAAGTCAGTTTTTTTGAAAAATTTTGGCCAAAGTCCAAAATTTTCAAAAAACCGAGATAGCCATTTGATAGACAAAGTAGAATCACGTATAACCTTTTTTGTTACGTCCTGATTCCTTTAAAAATGAAGAAGTTAGCGGCGTTTGAAATTTTGCCGTTTTTTAGGCGAAAATGGCGAACATGACGTCACTAAAACGTCAATTTCTCAAAAATTTTCCGACGGATTTCGCTCAAATTTTCAGGGAACGTGTCAAATTGATGTATGATAAGGTACTGAAAGTTTGACGTCGCTGGCGTAACGCGTTTAGAAGTTATTGGCGAAAAACGGGAGGGGGGGCAGATTCTGCCCCCCCCCAGCGGGGCGCGGGTTAATCAATTGGGAAATATGAAAACTGTTATTTTGGCGCCGGGAGCCATCTAAATCTGTCTCAAGCGCATGAATTCGCGATTTTATACATTTTTTGCAAGCCCCAGCATTCACTTTTCCATTCTTAAATTTAGGCGACTTCATTTATGACGTCACTAAGGTCACAGGAGATTTCACCAAAAAGTCCCGATCAAATTGAGCTAGCGAGTCGGGAAGCCACCAGTGGACTTGTAAGGACCTACCGCATCGAAGAAGCGATATGACCTCCTTGAGTCAGCCTCGTGGCCTGAGTGGCTCTGCCCTGACATGACCTGAGGTAAACACCTTAAATTGACCTCAACAAAAACAAAGCGTAAACTATTCGACGCGTTTGAGCATGCAAAACTCTTGGCTCTGTAACCAGTTAAGGTGAAACTGTTTACCAAAAACCGATCCCTCGACTTGAAGCACTTATACTGACCTCAGAGTTTATCGGTGGACCTGAGACATTCAACTCGGGTACCAGTTACTGCATCTCATACGACGCACGCGCTCAGTTTTATCCGCAAGGCGCTAGCTCAATTAGGGGCAAAAAGACGGAGAGGGGTCGTAATCGCCCCCCCCCCCCTCGGCCGGGGTATATGCAATAAACCCAAAATTCCGTTGAATGTTAAGCACTGAAGTGATATATTATGATGCGAGAAGGTATAGGCAAAATCAATTATGCACACGAGCGGATGTGGATTAAACTGTGTTTGAGGTATGCCTTTTTTATTACACATTCGATTTGCTTTAGTTATTGGTAAGAACAGATACAACCAAGAAGAGCGCCCCTGAAGAAAAGGTGGCGCACCGGACGGGTGCGATTTTAAGGTCCAAGGTCAGTCGGGGACCTCTAAGTTCGGATCAAGCGCTGCATGTTAGGGTTAAAACTTAATAAAAAATGGGAGCAAACAAGCATCCCGATTTTGGCAGCATCGTCATGCTTTGTCACGGCACTCATCCACTCCCTCGGCCGAAATATTAGTTCCTTTTTGTATGAGTTCTGGCATAATCCCGCGCTGCATGTTGTTTGCCATGAAAAAAGCATGTTCAGCTACGTTCTACGCAGTACGCACTAACCTAACCAACATCCCATCATCCACCACTAGCCACCATCCCGTTCTGTGATCCGTTCCACCCCACACGAATCAGCCGAGATACTAGTCAGTCGGGCTAGCGCTATCCTCCCCTCCTTTCCTGACTGCACAGCGCTAAAACCCAGAGCCGAGACTTCCCGAGCGCGACCTCTGACCCCACGCGGTCCGAAGGGTCGGCCGATGCCTAAGGGCGCGCCGCGCACCGGCCACCCGGATAGCCTCTGCCGAGTCTCCCTTCCATACACCGTTTACTAACGCGCTCGATTCATTCATGATTCTGTGTTTCCGCGTCCCTCTCGCTAGGTGGCACCATGGATGTCATAGGCGATCCCAGGAAGATTGCGGCCAGAATACCCCAAACGGCAGAAAATGAGGTTTTTGGTGGATATCTCGGAAAGTATTTGGCATACAACGATGAAATTTCACAGTCTCGTGGTAAATGTGCATACACATAATCCGGGTTGATACTTATGCATTTAAACATTATATAGGACCAGATATGTCCGAAAAAGCAAAACCAACAAGACTTTTACTGGAGAGCCGTACACAGTGGGCCCTCTCAGGCACACAGAGGGCCCTCTCAGGCTCACAGAGGGCCCTCTCAGGCACACAGAGGCAGACTGGTTTTTGATCACCTTTTTTGGATCGATTCAATCATTGATTCATTTGATTTTTGTTTGATTCAATCACCGTTTGATGCCTCCAAAAAAATTGGTGAATTAATTCCTTTTGATTCAGAGAATCAAAAAACAATAAAAGGAATGATTCACGTTTGATTCAGCCACATTTTTTTTTTGAATGAGTCTTTTGATTTAATCAAAAAATAAAATATACAAAATATCAGGGATAGTATTGTATTTGTTGTGTTCTTTTTGTTGTCATGTAATGGCAGTAGTGTTAATATTTGTTGATAATGAACTATGTTCGTTCACTTCAATTTTCTTTAAAGTTCATGAATCATTAATTTTTTGATTCAATCAACCCTGATTCCCAATGCGTTTGATTCAATCATGGCTTGTGAATCAAACAATCCTGACGGTGAATCAAACCTTTTTGATTCAACAAATTTTGTTTGATTCAATCCAATCGATTCAATCACAGATGAATCAAACACCAGTCTGCACAGAGGGTCCTCTCAGGTACACAGAGGGCCCTCTCAGGCAAACAGAGGGCCCTCTCAGGTACACAGAGAGTCCTTTCAGGTACACAGAGGGCCCTCTCAGGCACACAGAGGGCCCTCTCAGTCTCACAGAGGGTCCTCTGAGATACACAGAGAGGTCCCCTGAGATACACAGAGGGCCCTTTCAGGTACACAGAGGGCCCTCTCAGGTACACAGAGGGTCCTTTCAGACGCACAGAGGGCCCTCTCAAACACACAGAGGGCCCTCTCAGGTATACAGGGGGGGCCTCCCAGTCACACAAAGGGCCCGCTAAGACCAGCAGAGGGCCCCTTAAGACGGACAGAAGACCCTCTGAGGTACGAGGGTCAATTTCAGGCCACAAGGTATCCTATGAGGTCACCAGACGGCCCTCTTAGATCAAAAATGGTCCCTGGAGGTCACCAGAGGGCCCTCTGAGGTGAACAAAGGACCCTCTCAGCCACCTCTCAAAGAGGGCCCTCGGAGATCGAAGAGATCAAAGATATCAAAGAGGGCCCTCTAAGGCGGATGGAGGGCCTTCAAAGGCCACAATGCCCTCTGAGGCCACTGGAGGGCTTTCTGAGGTGATATAAGGCTATGTCAGGCCACTATGGGCTCTATGAGGTCATCAGGCACTCTGAGGAAAAAGATGGCCCTCTGAGGCGAACAAAGGGCTCTTTAGGACAATCAGAGGACTTTTTTGGCCAACTACGGGTCTTATGAGGCCAACAAATTGGGCCCTTTGGGACACAAACAGGGCCTCTCAGGCACCCGGAGAGACCTCTTTTCTAAGGCAAACAGGGGGTCACCTTACATGATATGAGGGCTACTTTAGGCCACCAGGGGCCTCATGTATTAGACCAACATACGGCCACCTGAAGGCCACCTGAGGACCTTTTGAGATAAAAAGGGCCCCTAATGAGAAAACAGAGGGCCCATTCAGGTACGCAGAAGGCCCATGGGGCCACTAGAGGGCCCTTTGATACCAGTGATGGTCTTCAGAGGTCATCAGAGGGTCCCTCTGACTTTTGAGGGTAACAGAGGGTAATAGGGCTGACGTGTTCCGAGCTGTCGCAAAAAAATCGATGTGGTGGCACCCACGCCACCCTCGGCCGGCCAGGGTCCTTCTAACCAGGGATGCGGAGCCGTGGAAATTTCAAACGGCTGGTTAGGCGGCACGGGTGGACATCGATAGCAGCGCCTCTAGCGGTCACTAGGGAAAGCTGGGCTGTAGGCGACGAAATACCGGCTGAGTTGTTGCACGTTGAATAGGTTTATAGACAGCCGTCTTGTAAAAAAGTTGAACTTTTGCCTTCAATATTTCTAGAGGCAATTTTAGAAGTGATCTTCACATCTTGCAAAACCGTTTAGATTATTGTATTCACTTCAAGCCTTCCTTATTGTTCTTGACGATGATGCTGGAACTATTTATAATTAGTGTTTCTAATTACGGAGCGAGCGAAGCGAGCGTAGTCTTTCCTTAGATTAACGGAAATTTCTGAGTATGAGCGGCCGGCCGGCCGGCCGGCCGTGGTCACGCTTTTGCGAGGCTTATATCTCAGCAACCACTTGACCGATTTACACGCGGTAATTTTTGTAGGGTAGCTTCATTCCTTCTACCAAGTATTGGACTATTCCCGATGCATGTGGGTGACCCCTTATGCACGTGCCACGTGCAAAACGAAGAGGTGTCAGTTTTGTAATTGTTGCAATATCTCGGTAACTACCTGGCCGATTGCGCTGAAAGTTGGCATGTAGGTAGGCACCCACTAGGCACTGCATATACATGTGCCAGAGTTGGGGTGCTGCTGCACGTGCGCACGTGCAGGGGTCGTTTCCAGATCTCGGGAACGGCTGGACCGATTGCGCTCAAATTTGGTACACGGTTAGGGACCGGTTAGTAGGGTGCCGTGCACAAGTCAGTTGGGACCCATTTTGCACGTGCGCACGTGCAGGGTGCCGCTTCCAGATCTCGAGAACGGCTGGGCCGATTGTGCCCAAATTTGGCACATCGCTAGAGACCAGTTAGTAGGGTGCCGTGCACAAGTCAGTTGGAGGTACCCCCTCGCAATTTCGCACGTGCAAGGCCCACCCTCTCGCTCGCTCCGTTAGTCGCCCCAAAAGGCGTTATACTGGTTTAGTAAAATAATGTATTGTGCAAACGATGGAAAAACATAAAAGGAAGATTTTAAATGCAGTTTTATCTAACAATTAATGGTAGAATCTTTACACAGCAAGGAAAAGTTGCATGCTAACTGATAATTCAAAGCTCTTGGGTCCAGATGTTTTTTTTCTTTCCTTACGTCGCCCCAATGGCCGCGAATACACTTGTGATAACGCCTATCAGTCCAACTCCGGCTCCGGAGGCAAATCGGATCCGGCTCCGGCTCCGGCTCCGAGTAAAATGGTCCGGCTCCGGCGGCTCGGCTCCGGTTCCGGCTCCAGTACTCAGTACATCCTTTATACCAGTAAAACGCCTTTTGGGCGCAGTGGCGGCGGATTCGATTTTGGCGTGGGGGGGCAAGATCCCAGTCAAGATGATGTCATAGGCGGATCCAGAAAGACGTTTCCGACACTGTAGGGGACATACCCCCCGAAAAAGTGTCCCAAATCCAAAAACTCCTCGGATTCCGATTCCTTACGGATCTACTGCTGAACAGTATAAAGCAAAAAATAAAAAAAAAATCCTGATAAAAGTGTTATTATTAGGAAACATAAGGTACGCTTTGTCTATTTCGGGCGATGCAGGGGCCAGGGGAGGGAGAGTAAATATTTGCTTTAAATGCCCGCTCCCTGGATCCGCCAGTGGACGATGTAACGCTTTTCGTATTGCTGTATTAGAAGAAAAGTTTCAATGGGAAAAGTTGTGCCATAACCCGATCGCATATTAGATGTTGAAGAACGGTTCCAAACCTTTTGAAGTAGGCGAGCGCTTTCCTTCAATGAGGTAACTCGTTAGCATTTCCTCTGTTCATTTTACGTTCGATTTCCGTTTAACCTTCCTTTAAAAAGTATTTCTGAGACAGATATCAACTAGCTCACAGCGGGAGGAGGCCGCTCAAACATTCAGAGACAGTCGGTCGCATCTAAACCTATTGGGACAGCGATCCGCCAGAAACCCTCCCCAAGGCAGTAGCTCGCCAACTAAGCCCACCGAGAGTCGAGACGGGCTGTCTCGATGGGTTTATACAGTTAGCCTACAGCAAGGCTTAACTAAGGCCCAAATGCTCGTCAAGTTGGGAACGGAGGGCTGAGGTGAGGGAGCGTGGCGGTGGGCTGGGGTGAAGGAACGGTGGACTGAAACGAGAATCCAGAAGCTCTGGGTAGGGCGTTTCTTTGAGGGTGCGCTGACTGCGGTAAGGTCCAAATTATCACACCAAATTTTGCCACGACATCTACCGATTCAGGCACTCGAGAATCAGCGGCCAGTGATATCTGCAAGAGCATTTCCAACCCAGATTCAGCCTGGTGTCAGGGTGCCTCAGGTGGCTTTAATTAAAGTTGCACATACCTCAGTGCGTGCAGCCAGTCTGTCGCCGAAACCATTCGGAACAGACTTCAACAAAAAGTGAGACAAGGTTAGTGCTATCGTTATAAAAGTGCCATTATAGCCTTGGGCCCCGTTGGCTTGACCCACCGGAAGGTGGTAGTTATCGGACGCTGCGGGGCATACTCATTTTTCCAAAATGCCTCAGATTTCGCTTTCGTGTTCATAGGCGGCGGAACGGGGAGGGCACCGGGGCACCGTGCCCCCCTTTGATTTTGGCATTTTAACGTTAGCGCTATGGGCGTTGCATGGAAAGAATGGGACCAAAAGTCGGCAGGCCCTTAATTGAAGGTGTTCCGCCGCTACTGTTCGTGTTTGATGCTCTTTATTCTATAGTCAGCCTTTAGACAGAGGGGGGGCCCACTAATGATCAGTGCCCTAACCCTCAAAAGTTTCCAACACTAATTTTTACTTTTTTAATAGTGAAAACTGAAATAAAGCGGATACTGAACTGTGAACATCCAGTTTTTACACTGGCCCCACACAAGCCTCCGAATGCCCAAAGCAGATCTCTGATGACTGGCCTTTGGGTGTCATACCATACCGTGCATTGGTCAATGTCGTCAATGTGTACGACCTCGGCGTTTACCATATTATGCGCTGGAAACTGTTGCGCTCGAAGAAATCAGGGGAGTGGCTTATTATGAGCGCTCATCAGTCCTAACTACCCGCAAGCGAATGGCTAGCCATTCCGTCTCCGCTCGCTTGCGATTTGGCATTTATGTAGGTACAAAATAGAGGCAAACGACCACTGAAGGTATGAGTTGCGTCTCTTGCACACATCTATAAATCGAATCTGAAAAGACAAAAACAAAATGATATAAAGCGGAAATGGTTAGCATTTACACATATTCAAAAGGCACCGATTAGATTGACTTAGCAGATTGTTGAGCGTGTGGTGCAGAGCCAGCTGCTTGCCTACATGTCTCACAATCACCTCCTATCCTCATCCCAGCACGGCTTCCGTCCTCGTCATTCCACTGAAACCGCTCTACTATCTGTCACAAACCGTATCCTTTCCAACATGGATCATGGTCATATCTCACTCCTATGTCTCCTGGACCTTAGCAAATGTTTTGATGTCATCCCACATCATCTACTCCTTTCCAAGCTAGAACTGTACAACATAGATCCCACTTGGTTTTCCGCTTACCTTTCCGGTCATTCTCAGTCAGTCTCTATCTCCAGTCCTTCCGGTCGTAGAGTGGTTTCAAAGCCCCTTCCTAACACCATGGGAGTGTTCCAGGGATCCGTCCTCGGTCCTCTCCTGTTCACCATCTTCGCTAATGACCTCAGTCTGCACGCGCCGGACGCCCATGTGATCCAGTACGCTGACGATACCCAAATCCTAATATCCGACGTCAAATCCAATCTCCCATCCCTCATCCAACGCATGGAGACCATCCTTGCATCCCTGTCTTCATGGTTCCATGCTCATGGTCTGAAACTCAACGCTTCCAAAACTGAACTCCTTCTCCTTGGTACCAGACAGAACACCCGGCACCTCCCTCCTGTCAGCGTACGGATCGGTGGGGAGACCGTTCAGGAGAGCCGCACTGCTAAAAATCTCGGCGTTATTTTTGACAAACATCTGACTTGGGAAGCACACGTGACCGATATCGTTCACAAGTGCATCGGCATCCTGATCGGTCTCCGTCACCTGAGACATTTCCTCCCGCAGAGGGCTCTGCTCTCAATAGTTCAGAGTTTGGTGCTTTCGCGAGTATCTTACTGCATCTCAGTTTACGGGAACGGATCCGCGGCGAACGATGCTCGGATGCTCAAGGTTGTCAATTTTGCAGCGCGTGTAGTGACCGGTCTTAGGAAATTTGATCACATCTCTCGAGCGCGAAATCAGTTGTGTTTTATGGTGCCGCGGCAAATGCATGATTTGTATACCTTGACTGCAGCTCACAAGATACTTGTCAGTGGAGAGCCGTCCGAACTGGCCTCACTCTTCCAGTGCTTTTCCGACGCGCGCAATTGTGACCGGCCAACTAGACAGGACGGGCGTCTTCGGCCGCCGGCTTTCCGAACCGTGACCGGACAGCGATCTTTTAGTTACCGAGCTGTGACGCTTCTCAACCGCCTACCAATCGAGACCCGAGCTCTGGGCCCGTCTGCTTTTAAGCGCGCTGCCAAGTCGCTGGTACTGCAGTAGCTTTTACGACCGTGTGTGCATGAGCGGTGTGCGTGTATGTATGCTGTGTACATGTTGCGTGACATCCCTCCCACCTCATTGACACTTTGTTTTATCTATCTAACTTAAGGCACAGAATAGCCACAACCATGTGTGGAGTGTCTGTTGATGTAATACATACATACATACATACATACACCGTTGGACAAACTGTAGGAGCGCATAGCTGCAATATCAGGTTATGGAAATTTTCCTCATGTTTAGGGCACAATATGGAGGGGCAAGAATATACGTTAGCCCCTCCTCCAAAAGTTTCTTAGGGAACGATGCCTCCTCTGCCACCCCGTATCCGTCGCTCCTGAAGCGGTCACTGAAGGCCTGGGTTTCCGCTGCGTCACGTTGACGCTTATAAAGCCTCCAAAACTAGGTTGAAGATAGGAAAACTTCAAATGAACGTGAACGCTTGCCATTTAAGAAAGGCAACGTATGATAAAGTTATGGGCATCTGGTTACATCTTCAGATGATCGAACAGAATAATCAGGTACATGGTTTCTTGTCTAAGCTTTGTCACAAATTATGGGGGGGGCAAAAAGATACTTTTGCCCCCCCCACGAGTTTGCCAGGGGGGGCAGCTGCCCCCCCTGCCCCCCCCCCCGAATCCGCCGCCCCTGTTTGGGCGAAGAACGAGCGAGCGAGATAGTGAGCCCTGCACGTGCGGAAGGGCGAGAGGGTACTTCCAACGGGCTTGTGCAAAGCACCCTTCTAACCGGTCGCTAGCGGTGTACCACATTTGAACGCAATCTGCCCAGCCGTTCCTGAGATCTGGAAGCGGCATTCTGCACGTGCGCACGTGCAAACGGGGTCCAAACTAACTTTTGCACGGCACCCTACTAACCGGTCCCCAACAGCGTACCAAATTTGAGCGCAATCGGCCAAGCCGTTCTCGAGATCTGGAAGCGCCCCCTGCACGTGCGCACGTGCAGTAGCACCCTAACCACAACATATGGGAATGCCTAATCTGGTGGGCGCCTGCCTGTATGCGAAGTTTCAGCGAAATCGACCCATTTATTACCGAGTTATTGAAATGGGAACAAATTTGGCACCTCTTCTTTTTGCATTTTGCACATGCAGTGGGGGTCACTCACATAGATTAAAAGTATCCGACTTTTGGTAGAAGGGATGCAGCTACCCTACAAAAATTACCGCAAGACAATCGCCCAAGCGGCTGCTGAGATATGAGTCTCTTAACCCTCGCCCGTATTGGTGTTTTTCCAGCCGCGAACGTATAAGGGGGGGGGGTCCGTTGGACCCCCCCCCTTGCCGTTTCGCCCCTGATCGAGCTAGAGCTTCACGGAAAAAACGAGCGTGTTGCCCGTGACGAGAGGAAGCCGATGACACCCGATTTTAAGGTCCTAGGTCATTGGTTGACCTTGCAGGTCAGGTCAATGACCCCAAAGGCGGGAAAATCGGGCCCTGTTAGAACGTCGTAAAGTGTGGCTGCTATGGGGTTTTTCGGGGTGCTGATCACGAATATCATGTTAGTTTTGATCACAGATGATGTCTTCATGTATTTAGGCCAGGTCGGGTCAGGTCAGGTCAGGTCAACCAGTAAGGGTATTCGTAGTAGGTGGCAACCGCCTCTGACAGCTTCGTAACATGTTACGAAGGCACCAAAACTACTTCGTAAATGTTCATATGGTTGCTAAATTCGAATTCAGCTAAAAAAACTGGCCTAGAAACATGTAAAACTCGAAAAAGTGAACCGAGGTCATCAAAGGTCAATGACCTGACCTGACCTTCAGGTGACCTTGACACCCACCCTAATGCACGGGAGCAACATCATAGTCACATGTTTGAACGCTTGAAACCACGAAAAGACTGCAAACGCGCGGCTAATGCGAGCCGACATACGCCGAATCGCGATTCCAGCCAAACATGGTCTCGAAAAGTAGGTCACAGGTCAAAGGTCATTTGGGTCAGGGTCATGAAATTTTCAGGCTAGGTGTGAAATTGATTAACGCGAGGGTACTGAAAGTTTTGTCGCGATCGGCCGCTTTTTACGCGAGTTATTCGCGAAAAACCATGGGGGGGGGTCCGTTCGACCCCCCCCCCCCTATACGGGCGAGGGTTAAAATCACTACTTTTGAAAAACAGCTTGAACACCCTTGACTTATCACAAGGCACATGCCACGACCGTCATTGAGATGTATCAAAAGTAGTCAATTACGGGGTAGAAGGGATGGGGCTACCCAGCAAAAAAGACCGCAGGCCAATCGGTCCAGCGGTTGCTGAGATATAAGCCTCTCAAAAGCGTTACAGGACGGGCCGGGCCGGGCTGGCCGTTTATACTGAGATTTTTCCGTTATAACGACTCAAGAAACTCATGATTACCAAAAAATATATTTTTTTAAATTACTTTTAAATACACAAAGCTTTCGGTCACATACGACCTTGATCACTGTGTTTCACAATGTTTCACAATTATGCAAACTTCGCAAAAGTGATACAAAAACCGTCTAAAATTCTTAATGTGAAGCGCATGAAAATTTCTTAGCCTACCGCCAGTTTTGCTGCCCAGGATGATAATGAAATGAACCCACTTCTCGAGTTGAACACCGATGCCGTCAGGATAAGTGCCAAAAAATCGCCGACAATTGGCTTAATTACCATAACAAAGAGCGCGTTTGGCGAAAGACCGACCACCCGCCGAATGGAACGTTTGGACAGGTACAGTGACGCAATCATGGGCGGATCGGTTACAAATGAGCACCCCAGTGTCAAACACGGGTCACCAGACCTGCGGCCACTGCGACACCCGCGCACCACCATCGCCAGCGCGCACGAAAGGACCGCGGTCGGCTCGACGTTCTGTTTTGTCATGGCTCCAAAAGAAGAACGCCCAGCCGTCATACCACGACTATAAGTTACAGATGGTTCCGGCAATATTTCAAAACCAGCTAGGTCAGGACACGAAGCAGCCCAGCGGGACACGGGCCTCAAAGGGATCGACACGAAAAAAGCCGACCGATGTGCCTTTTTGCAGCCCATGCTTTGATAGCTATTGTCAAAAGTTGTATGACCTGCCGGCCGATTTGTGTATATTGCCAACACTGTATGCCAGCGTGTACGCTCGCCAAATATTACTCGCACGTTGTGGGGGTTTTGAAAGCCCTATTGTGTCGGTGCATATCAGGTGTTTGCGGGTTTAAACGTCTCAACCTGGAGCGCTCGTTAGCATAGACGGGAAACCGGCTGTTTCGTGTCAGAAGCCATGACAGAGACTGTCCTTGTTGGGCTTGAGAGCCCTCGATTATTATTTACTTGTGTCATATTTGTATGGTTTGTCAATAAATGTTTGAAAAAAAAGACCTGCCGGCCATAAGCCACCGATCGGATTTTGTCGAAAAATACCTTTAACGATAACAAAAAACGGTCGTGTGTTTGAGTCATTTTCACGAAATTTATTGACTTTTCGGTAATATTTTGGGTGGATATTAGTCAGAAAAGAATGCGCTTTCCGAATATGTAGGTTTCATAGCGATTGATAAGCGTTTTCAATACGTTTTCATGTTCTTGGAGGTAAGTTATGGTATTTCTGAGCATGATTAATAATGTAGATAGAGTGAATAACCTTATGCTCATGTTATATGTTGCAAATTGATATAATTAAAACTAAATTGAGTGCACTACAGCTCAGCTCAGCCCATGCAGTGTAAGCGATCCGTCCTGTATTCACAGCTTCTACGCGCTAAACGTCTGGGATCTGACAAGGCGGCACAAAAGCGGGGTATGCCTAAGATCGAAACGCTGTTCCGGCATAACGGGTACCCCAACAAACTCATTCAGAGAACTAAGCATCGGGTTCTACAGGGTGATCGAAAAAAAGTGTCACCCCTAATTTTAAAGCCATATAACTCGCGATTGGTTGGTCGTACGACTTTGCGCCAGGCAGCATTGGAAAGAGCATACAATTTCCTTTCGAATGGATGTAAATATGCATGGTTTATGCCGCAAACGAAGATGTAGCTATTAACAAAGTATGTTAAGGACGCAAATTGGCGTGTTCAAAAGTTTGGTTGTGCAAATTTGTACTTTTGACAGAGTTTTTGATCTGACAGCTCACGTGACAGCTCACGTGAGCATTTTTCTTAACTGTTCCATGTTACCGCTGCATAAAATTGATAATCCGGTAGTGCAGGTTGTCGCAATAATTCGCTAGTTACCGGCGAATTTGTAAATAATGAGGCCGCATATTTGCAAGGAAGATCTGATAAGGTCTTCCTTGCCTAAGGTCAGCTGAGAAACAAGTCTAAGGTCAGCTGAGAAACAGTCTGCAGTGAACAACATACACTCCATGTGTAATGTGTAAGGTGTGTGTTATGTTGAGTTACGATACTCATTGTTCTCGTTCAGCGGTGTCCGATCCCGTTCGGTGAATTTCGTTTCACGTGAAAGCCGGACATTGACTGGTTTTTGAGCCCATGGGGACATGATTTGGAATAGAAAACAATCATGAATACATTCAATTGAAAAGAAATTGCCTGCTCTTTCCGATGCTGCCTGGCGTGAAGTCATCCGACCTACCAGTCGCGAGTTATGTAGATTTTAAGTTAGGGGTGACATTTTTTTCGATCACCCTGTATTTAGTAGTGAGCAAAACGGCAGAAATAGAGCAAAAACAGAACAAAAACGAACCTACATATATCACACTCCCATACATGGACGCCGCCACCGGGGGGGGGACGGGGGGGACGCGTCCCCCCACTCTCAGAATGGAAGGGGGACGTCCCCCCCCCAAACTCATTACGGAGCGAGCGAAGCGAGCGTAGTCTTTCGTAGGTTAAAGGAAATTTCTGAGTATGCCACGGTCACGCTTTTGCTAGGCTTAAATCTCAGCAACCACTTGACCGATTTACATGCGGTTATTTTTGTAGGGTAGCACTAGATTCATTCCTTCCAACGAGCATCGGACTATTCCCGATGCATGTGAGTGACCCCATATGCACGTGTCACGTGAAAACGAAGATGAGGTGTCAGTTTTGTAACAATTTCAATATCTCGGCAACTACTGGGCCGATTGCGCTGAAAGCTGGCATGTAGGTAGGTATACCCACTAGGCAATGCATATCCGTGTGCCACAGTTGGGGTGCTGCTGCACGTGCGCACATGCAGGGGTCCGGGGTCGATTCCAGATCTCGAGAACGGCTGAACCGATTGTGCTGAAATCTGATACATGGTTAGGGACCGGTTAGTAGGGTGCCGTGCAAAAGTCAGTTGGGACCCATTTTGCACGTGCGCACGTGCAGGGTGCCGCTTCCAGATCTCGAGAACGGCTGGGCCGATTGCGCTCAAATTTGGCACATCGTTAGGGACCGGTTAGAAGGGTGCAGTGCACAAGTTAGTTGGAGGTATCCCCTCGCAATTTCGCACGTGCAAGGCCCACCCCACCCTCTCGCTCGCTCCGTTGGTCGCCCCAAAAGGCGTTTTACTGGTTGTTATCCTACTCGAAATTGGATTAGGCCCTTCGGTCCAATGAGACCATTTCAGAGCCGCAAGTATGAAAGAATTAGTGGGAGACTTGGTCGGGGCAGCCACCCCAGTGAGCCACTTGGGATGAACCCGACCAATTGAACAGGCAGCCCAGCCCACTGGCAATCACTGCACCCGGCAAAGAACTATAGCTCCAGTGGAGCCATTCCCGCATGGGATAGAGTTGCCCGTCCAGCCCGGAGCAGGGGGTTGCGGCGTGGAGGAGAAGGATTTGACCGTCCTGAGGATGGAAGAGATGGAACGGCCGGTGCCGAACCTGAGAGGGTCCAGGAGGTTTAGATACTCAGTATATGGGGTGTGGGCCTACATGCATTGGTCTGACCCCTGCCACCTCGGCCAACAAAATCTCCAGCACTTATCCGACCCATGTCATCGCAGAACTGCCGATTTTTGATATCGTGATCAACGTGTGTCGTATAACACGACTGGCCGAACACGGGCCTAATATATTTCGTCTAACCAGCCAAGAACATGACTTTACACCAATCCGACCTCGAAGTCAAAATCCGAACATTTTCGAAGACTTCAACTCCGACTCTGGCCAAAACTGGCCAAAACAGTCAACTCCGACTGATTCCGGCTCCGACCGCACACTTCTGCAGTCACGCTACACTAAATTTCCAGCTTCTAAGAAATAAGCTATACGGTTGACAGGACCGCAAAACTTTGAGGCGACTTGACTACTTGACTTGGTTTTCCTGACCTAAGGTTTTCTGGGTGGGAATGCGGTCTATAGCCATTACTTTAAGGAAATACCTAAACATGGGTGTCCATTTCCGCCAAGTCGGGGGTGCCCGAGCTCTCCAAATTTCCCGCCGGCTCGGCCAGCTTGGCTTTGGAGCCTCAACAGACCGCGCGGGTCAAGGTCACCGCTAGGGCGGCGGCGGATTTGCTGCGCCCGGGCACCCCCAACTCGGTAGAAATCGACACCTATGTACCTAAACTACTTTCCTCAAACCAGTTGTTTTGCCACAGTTTTATGAGTTTTTAAACTTAAAATGGTCAGGAAATAATGAATATTTGTCAAAGGATTTTATATTTATTTTTAAATCACTATTTTCCATCTTTCGTAGAGGCTACTTACCTATATTGCAGCGGATGCTAATTACGCGTTGACCAAGCATAGTATGTAATTCAAACCAGCTGAATGCTGATTGGCTAGCAATGAGCATTTTTTCCGTAAGGGAATGGATTCCTCGGTAAGAGAATGACAAGGTGTAATCTATGGGAATGACTTCAGTCTTCAAACCTAAAATCGATACCGATATATTTGGCTAGCTAGGGTGATCGTTGGGCCATAAAAGCTCTTGATTTGTTCTCGTCTCAGCTCAAGCTACAAAACTGTTACTTCAGTTCAAAACCCTATGTTAACCCGCGCGGGGCTGGGGTCTCCAGCCGAACGCGCGGGGCTGGGGGGGGGGGTAAATTTTACCCCCCTGTTATCTCCCGAACTAACGGTCCGATTTGGAAAATTCAAACGCCAATCGAAAGCTCTCATCACGAACTACTAAAAACATGTACTTAATTTAAAGTTTGAGGTCAAGGTCAAGGTCAGGTCAAGGGTACAAATTGCAAGTTTCTACAGTATCGGCCTTGCACCGTAGTTGCCGAAGAATGGAGTCATGGACTGAGACTGATCGCCCAAAACTTGTTCTTAGGCTACCAAGACAATATTCGTTGCATACAATATCATTCAGAGGTCAAGGTCAAGGTCAGGTCAGGTCAGGTCAGGTCACCAAAAAACAAAATATAGAAAAGGGCATGTGCGACACATGTTTTATGGGTCATTTTACTCATAGAATTCAATAGGCACACTCAATAAGTGATATGGACCACCTCTGGATGAATTTCAGGTCGAGGTCAGGTCAAGGTCAGGTCAAGTGAGGTCAAATTTTGAAGTTGGTTGTTAAGGCCTAAAAAGGTGTCTATCTGATGCAGTTTTTCACGGCGAATCGAATGGTGCTATTTTTGTTTCCGTACGAGGTCTAGAACTTCCAAAAAAGTCATTTTTCAAAAAATTTGTGTGTCGTGACGTCATAAAATTTTGAATAACTCCCACATTTTTGAACCGATTCTTCTAAAATTTGGTATGTAGGTGCACATAGACCACTTCTCTGACATATATTCCGGTTTTTTGGATAGACTCAAAATTCTGGATTTTATAATGATTTTCCCAAAAAAGTCAGTTTTTTGAAAAAATTTAGGCCAAAATCCAAAATTTTCAAAAAACCGAGATAGCCATTTGATAGACAAAGCAAAATTACGTATAACCTTTTTTGTAACGTCTTGATTCCTTTAAAAATGAAGATGTTAGCGGCGTTTGAACTTTTGCCGTTTTTGAGGCGAAAATGACGAACATGACGTCACTAAAACGTCAATTTCTCAAAAATTTTCCGACGGATTTCGCTCAAATTTTCAGGGAACGTGTCAAATTGATGTAAGAAAAGGTACTGAAAGTTTGGCGGCGCTGCGCGCCGCCGTTTTTGAGATATCGCAAAAATTCGCGAGGGGGGGTAAAATTTACCCCCCCCCAGCCCCGCGCGGGTTAAAAGTGGCACATTTGCTTTAAACGTTGAATGCATCCGACCGAAAAAGCCACGGTAAGAATGTCTACTTTTGGGTTTTCAGTCGGTCAGTCCGTCCCCCACAGTCAAAAATCCGTGGCGGCGCCCCTGCTAGGCACCACAACAAAGTTCAGACCAAGTTTTAAGCGATTTTTCAACGAACAAACCCATTTAAATCAGAATGACTAAACGAGGTGACGTCACACTAACGGTCGCTCCATGTTGAAGATAGGGCCTTGTACAAGGCCCATTTTCAAATGAAGGGAACGAATTTCTTCAACACCAAGAGGCCGCGGGGGTTGCAACCTAGATAGATAGTGGTTTCTGAACCTCGCCGCAAACTTGGCTATCTCAACTCAAACCCTATGTTAAAGGTGGGATAGTCCCTTTAAGATTGGTTCAGAAACCTGGCCGTGATAAACAGTCTAAAATGTATCTGCAATTTGCCCGTTTTTACCCCCCTCTACCAGATCGGCGTTTTCGACGCTGTAGGGGACCCCCCCCCCCCCAGTGTCCAAAATCCAAAAACTCCTATTGACATTTTTATAATTTTTTTAGAAATGTAGATCACGTTGAGCGAAATCGAATGCCGTTTGAATTTTGAAAATCGGCCCGTTAGATCTAGAGATATCAGGGGGGTGGTAAACAGCCCCCCCCCCCACCTGCCACTCATAGGGGTAGCCAGGAGCCTGCCACTAATAGGGTTAATCCTCGCCCCCCCCCCCCAGTTTTTTTCGCGATAGCTCCGAACACGCTAGCAACTGAGAGCTGTAACTAGGCATACCGGACTTTTGATTCAAGCCGGATCTTGTGACACCAACCATATTTTCAGGTCAGGTCAGGGTACTGACCTATGACGTCATAAGTGAACGGTCCTCAGATGCCGCAACTTCGCAGCGCCCTCAGTCCCAGAGGAGCTTTTACAGGGGGATGAAACTTACAGTACGTGCATCTTTTAGAAGTCTCACAATTTGTACCTCTAGGATTTTTCCTAAAGGTCACATGAGGTCAGGTCGGTCACGTGACATCACCACTATAAGTCAATTGAGAAAAATGAAAACTGCTATTCTGGCGCCGGGAACGATCTCAAACTATCTCAAGCACACGGATCGTGATTTCATGCACTCCTTGCAAGGTTAGATGCTTCAATTTTGCAATGGTGACGTTGCGTGACGTCATTTATGACGTCACTAGGGTCATACGAGCTTTTCGTCAATAACTCCCGATCAAACTGAGCTAGCGAGTCGGCCAAGCCACCAATGGACTGAGGGAGACCTGCCGAATCGAATTATAAGCAACATTACCTCTTTTGACCAATTTCGCGACCTAGGGGTCTCTGACCTGACCTTGACCCGAGGTCAACACCTCAAGTTGACCTCCCCCGAACAAAAAGTATACCATTCGACCAGTGGCGGCGGATTCGATTTTGGCGTGAGGGGGCAAGATCCCAGTCGAGATGATGTCATAGGCGGATCCAGATCGGCGTTTTCGACGCTGTAGGGGACCCCCCCCCCCCCCCAGTGTCCAAAATCCAAAAACTCCTCGGATTTCGATTCCTTACGGACCTACTGCTGAACAGTATGAAGCAAAAAATAAATCTGATAAAAGTTTTATTTTTAGGAAACATAAGGTACGTTTAGTCTATTTCGGGCGATGCAAGGGGAGGGGGAGTAAATATTTGCTTTATATACGCGCTCCCTGGATCTGCCAGTGGACGATAGGTATAACCATTTTCGTATTGCTGTGTTAGAAAAAAAGCTCGCTGCTCCAATGGGAAAAATTGTGCCATAGCCCATAACCCGATCGCAAATCAGATTTGAAGAACGGTTCCGAACCTTTTGGAGTAGGCGAGCGCTATTCTTCAATGAGATAACTCGTTACCATTTCCTCTGTTCATTTTACGTTCGATTTCCGTTTAACCTTCCTTTAAAAAGTATTTCTGAGACAGATATCAACTGAAACTAACAGCGGGAGGAGACCGCTCAAACATTCAGATACAGTCGGTCGCATCTAAACCTATTGGGACAGCAATCCGCCAGAAACCCACCCCAAGGCAGTAGCTCGCCAACTAAGCTCACCGAGACGGGCTGTCTCGATGGGTTTATCCTACAGTAAGCCCACAGCAAGGCTTAACTAAGGCCCAAACGCTCGTCAAGCTGGGAACGGAGGGCTGAGGTGAGGGAGTCGAGCAGCGGACTAGGGTAAAGGAATTCGGTGGACTGGAACGAGAATCCAGAAGCTCTGGGGGGGGGGGGGGGGCGTTTCTTTACTAGGGCTTTAGGGTGCGCTGACTACGATAAGGTCCAAATTATCACACCAAATTTTGCCACGACATCTACCGGTTCAGGCACTCGAGAATCAGCGGCCAGTGATATCTGCAAAGACGAAGCATTTCCAACCCAGCTTCAGCCTGGTGTCAGGGCGCCTCAGGTGGCTTTAATTACAGTTGCACATACCAAACGACCTCAGTGCAGCCAGTCTGTCGCCGAAACCATTCGGAACAGACTTCAACGAAAAGTGAGACAAGGTTAGTGCTATCGTTAAGTGCAATTATAGACTTTGACCCCGTTGGCTTGACCCACTGGAAGGTGGTAGTTATCGGACGCTGTGGGGCATACTCATTTTTCCAAAATGCCTTAGATTTTGCTTTCGTGTTCGATGCTCTATATTCTTTAGCCAGAGGGGGGCCCACTAATGATCAGTGCCCTAACCCTCAAAAGTTTCCAACGTTATTTTTTACTTATTTAATAGTGAATACTGAAATAAAGCGGATACTGAACTGTGAACATCCAGCTTTTACACTGGCCCCACACAAGCCTCCGAATGCCCAAAGCAGATCTCTGATGACTGGCCTTTGGGTGTCATACCGTGCATTGGTCAATGTGGTCAATGATAACGACCTCGGCGTTTACCATGTTACTTGCACTGGAAACTGTTGCGCTCGAAAAAAAAATCAGGGGAGTGGCTTATTACGAGCGCTCATCAGTCCTAAACTACCCGCAAGCGAATGGCTAGCCCTTCCGTCTCCGCTCGCTTGCGATTTGGCATTCATGTAGGTACAAAATAGCGGCAAACGACCATTGAGGGTGTGAATTGCGTCTCTTGCACACTTAAAATATCTAAATCGAATCTGAGAAGACAAAAAAAGCTATGAAGCGGAAATGGTTAGCATTTAAACATATTCAAAAGGCACCGTTGGACAAACTGTAGGAGCGCATAGCTGCAATATCAGGCTATGGAAATGTTCCTCATGTTTAGGGCACGAATTATGGAGGGGCAAGAATATACGTTTGTCCCTCCTCCCGAAGTTTCTTAGGGAACGATGCCTCCTCTGCCGCTCCGTGTCCGTCGCCCCTGTTAGCGGTCACTGAAGGCCTGGGTTGCCGCTGCGTCACGTTGACGCTTATAATGCCTCCAAAACCAGGTTGAAGAGAGGAAAAGTTCAATTGAACGCGAACACTTGTCATGAAAGGCAACGTATGATAAAGTATATGGGCATCTGGTTACATCTTCAGATGATCGAACAGAATAATCAGGTATGTTTGTTGTCTAAGTTTTGTCACAAATTGTGGGGGGGGGGCAAAAGATACTTTTGCCCCCCACGAATTTGCCAGGGGGCAGCTGCCCCCCCCCCCTGCCCCCCGAATCCGCCGCCCCTGCATTCGACGCGCCTAAGCAAGGCGAGCACGTTGATGCTAAAATCGCGCTTTGCGACTGTTTTTTAAAGAAATTATTTATCAAAAACCGAACCCGCGTCTTGGGTCACTTGACCTGACCCCAGAGGTCACCGGTTGACCTGAGACCTTAAAATCGGGTACAAGTTGCTGTGTCTCCTAACGGCACACACGCTCGTTTTTTTTTTCTGCGACGCTCTAACTCTATCAGGGGCGAAAAACCACAAGGGGGTCGTACCAACCCCCCCCCCCGGCCGGCGCGTATGTAGAAAACCAACAGGTCCGGCGGGGTTAACTCTCGCCCTTATTAGCGTTTTGCTAGCCGCAAACGCGCGGGGCGGGGCTAGGTTATTGGTTGACCTTCCAGGTCAGGTCAGTGACTCAAAAGTCGGGAAAATCGGGACCTGTTAAAACTTGGAGAGTTAGGTTGTTATGAGGTTTTCGGAGCGCTGCTCACGAATTTCATGTTAACTTTGATCACCGATGATGTCTTGATGTTTTTAGGCCAGATCGGGTCAGGTCAGGTCAGGTCAACCACTAGGCGTCTTGCTAGCTGCCCATAGCAGGTGTCAACCACCGCTGACAGCTTCGTGACATGGTACGAAGGCGCCAAAATTACTTCGTAAATGTTTAAATGGATGCTGAATTCGAAATCAGCTCCAAAAACTAGCCTAAAATATATGAACCCAGAAGAAGTGAACTAAGGTCATCAAAGGTCAATGACCTTGACCTGATCTTCACGTGACCTTAATGATACCCACCATAATGCATGGGACCATGCCATCATTTCACATGTTTGAACGTTTACAATCACAAAGACTGGAAACGAGCGGATAATAGCCGTTTTCACGAAGGGCTTCCTGGCGAATGCCCATCTAATTTGAACAAATCTGCACCAAATGTGCACCTGATCTGCACAAAATGTGTACTAGATGGCCGTCGTGAAATACTCCTGAGCTGAATGTTCAAATTTGGTTCTCCTTTCCTTGTTCTCCTTCTGAACTAGGTTGAACAAGATTTTCATTGGACAAGATTGTTGACGGCCCTCCTGTGAAACGAGACTCGATGAGTTCTTAAACTCCCTAGTTATTTTGTAACAACCCTAGGTTCGTTGCATACTGACTAGGGAGGTTGCAACGACCCTAGTTTCGTTACAACGTCCCGGAACGAGCAGTTATTTTGTAACGTCCCTAGGTTCGTTGCAAACAAGCTGATCGTTCAGGGAGGTTACAAGTTACAACCACCCTAGGGTCGTTGCAAACTAACTGAAATCGCATACTCCCTGTAACATAAATACCCATGTAACTCAAGATTCATCTTCAGTGACAAAACTCTTTTCAAATTAATACAGGACACATATTCAAACACACTTTTGATCATAAAATATATCGCACACGCACATGCAATAGTTCGAGTTCAGCTTCGAATTAGAAAACTGCCTAATGCAATTAAAAGTACAATGACGTACACAACGAAACAGCTACATAAAAGTACACAGTTAAGCAGTGATACGTAGCTCTCGTAGTGACCACTAGCTCAGCACTTAGGCAAGTCACATCGTACAGGTCAACTACTGTCATCTCCCTCAGCATCATCCATCAGAGACCATGCCTTGTCATGTCAATCATCACTAGGGATAGACGACTTTCAAATTTTGAGTAGAAGCAGTACATTCCCTGATTTAAAGGTAGTGTGCCAGCTTTCCTGGACCATATGGAGTTAATGACCCAGATAAGGAGAACCGGATTTTTAGAACTTATCCATACCTTCAAAACTTATGGAAACGTCTTAAATTCTTCAAATTTTGAGTACCCCAGTGCGAATTTCGCCCCGACGGGTTGTCGGTCGTACCCCAACCACATTTCACACCACTATGAACAATAAATGCACACACTAAAATCGCTATTACCGATAGGCTCATCCAATCAAGTTTCGATAAACCCGTTCATCATCATCTCCTGCGGTTTCGAACACGCCTGTTAGGTGGCTTCTGATGCTCGTCGAGGTCGGAATTTCCAAATACGCGTGGTGCGTCGGGCCGCGCGCTCTGACTTCGGCCAAGAAAAATGCGTCAGCTGATCATTGTCATTTCTGCCACTTGCGTGTGGTGTAATGGGGTCATAACTTAAGAGACGGCTGTTTCATATCAATTATTTTACATAAAATCATATTTCAAACCACAAATTAATGTTCGACAGCCAAATTTAAGAAACAATACCAATACAGGCTTACAGTTTAAGGCTCGACATTGTGTTGTCTACGATTAGACAGCTGATAACTCATTCCCGTACGTCGTATGGTCGTAACACTATAATGACCTTTGCGTATTGTCACAAGTGCGCCGCATTCGCGATTGTTGCCCGACGCCTGTTTGCAGGTGAGCCCACTACAGTTGTTATACATATCTAAAAACCGATAAACTTTTAGGCGAAAAAGGCACTATTCCAGGCCCATTTTTGATTTTTTTTGCGATATTAGGTAAAAACAGAAGCTTCTTATCCTAGGAAAAATAAAACGGGAAATCTTTCAAAGGTGGCACACTACCTTTAAGAATTCTGGAATCGTTGTATATTCATCGTCTGAGGCCGCAAATCAACGACATGTCCTCGGCGTATCCACTACGTATCACTGCTTAACTGTGTACTCCCATGTAACTCGCCTCGTTCGCCTGTGTGCCTGAGAGAGCGTGTGACTTACCGTGAGACCGTGTCAAGCCGTGTCACTCGAGGCACAGCCGACAGACTCTTGGAGCTGCCCAGGGTCCGTACAGAGATTGCTCGTCGCTGCTTTGCATTCCGTGCTGTTTCCGCATGGAACAGCAGCAAGTCGGTATCGCGCGACTCGGCGAGCTCGCGGACTTGTACTCGGCGGGCGCAGTGATCGCACCACCAGCCAGCCGATATCTGATGTCTCTCATTTTATTTGTACCTATTTCTACTTTTTATTTTTATACCTACCTTTTATTATGAATGTGAATGTGCATGAATGTGAGTACCATTGTAAAATGTGACGCGTAACCGGAAGAGCCACCACGTGGAGTGTTATAAGAATACATGATTGATTGATTGAAATAAAATGGAAATGGAAACGAAAGGGAAATAAGACGGTCTGGGAGTGTTGATATAAGAAATGACATTATTCTTGAACTAAATAACTTTGATTGCACTGATTACTGTTTAAAGCTGGAAACCCACCACGAAACCATATGGGAACCATGTGTGTGTGTAGACCATCTTGAGCCCATGCCCATGTAAACCCACCTAATAGGTACATCTAAAAACCATATGCTAACCATATGGGTCTGTTATCTGGGCGGTTGACCTGACCTGACCCGACCTGGCCTAAATGCATGAAGACATCATCTGTGATGAAAACTTACATGATAATCGTGATCAGCACCCCGCAAGACCTTATAGTAGTCACACTTACAACGTTCTAACCGGTCCCGATTTTCCCTACTTTTGGGTCATTGACCGGACCTGGAAGGTCAACCAATGACCTAGGACCTTAAAATTGGGTATCATCAGCTTCCTCTCGTCACGGGCAACACGCTCATTTTTTTTTCTCGAAGCTCTAGCTCGATCAGGGGCAAAACGGCAAGGGGGTCCCACGGACGACCCCACCCCACAGTGATGCAAATGGGGTTCACGAGTGGCCATAAATACCCAAAAGTCAAGTTTACCAAATCGAGTTGATTGCGATATGGCCGAGTAGACAAATAATTGGGGCATCTGAAATCACATGGTTTCCATGTTTTTGTCAAAACCGGCCTCGTGTATAATCGTGACATTTTCTAGGTCGTAAAATGACGGTCAGACACTCGCAAGTTCAAACGCCGCTGGTTTGCGTTCATTTCGTACAAATTGAAAAAATTGTGCGTGGGAATGATCCCCAACGCCTTCTGCTTCTAATGCCGGGTCACAAAAGCCGTATCTTATTCGCTTTGGCAGTAATCTGACTATTTATCATCATGTTGCAATCGCAGTTTTTTACTAAGAAAAAAAAAATGCTTTCGTTTCACCTACAGCACTTAACACAGTGTGTGCCTGTTAGTCCACCATACCATAGCCTTCCCTTATCATTTCTGAGTCGCATCGTGAAAGAATTAAGGCGCTAGCACAGGGCTGACCGACGCTACAGAGGTTTTTGTCCGGGCGGTCGGGTGCCTCAGTGGGCGCGCAGTGGGCGGGTGGGTGCCGCCGCGCGGCGTCCGGGCGGCGCGGCGGCGCGGCCGCCCGGGCCGCCCGCTGCGCCGCGGCACCCGACCGTGCCGGACGAAAACTTCTGTAGCGCCGGTCAGCCCTGTGCTAGCGCCTTAATTCTTTCACGATGCGACTCAGAAATGATTAGGGAATGCTATGATATGGTGCACTAACGGGCACACACTGCGTGAAGTGCTGAAGGTGAATTGAAAGCAAATATTTTTGGTAAAAAACTGCAGATGCAACATGATTACAAATAGTTAGCTCACCGCCAAACCAAAATAGATACGGCTTTTTATGACGTGGCATTAGAAGCAGCAGGTTTCGGGGATCATTTTCATATATAATTTTTGCAGTTTGTATGACATGAACGCACGCTAGCGGCACTTGAATTTCAGGTACCTGACAGTCATTTTACGACATCGAAAATGTCTCGACTTCTGACAATCATACACGAGGCCGGTTTTGACAAAAACATTGAAATCATGCTTTTTCAGGCACCCCAAACAATTGCCTGACTGACAATATTACGATTTATTCGATTAAGTGAACTTCAATTTTAGGCCTCTTTCGTATTTATGGCCACTCGTGAACCCCATTTGCATCACTGTGCACCCCCCTGATACATTCGCGGCTGGCAAAACACCAATACGGGCGAGGGTTAACACACATATGACCACTCCTTACTCTCGTGTGACCGCTTTTTATTCCCGTTTGACGGCTCTTTACTCCCGGGTGAACGCTCTTCACTCCCATATCCCGCCCGTCTGCGCCTATGTCGATTTTTTTTGCAAGTCCAACCCGACAAAAGCGTCACCGGGTAACTCTTGTATTGCAAACATTACTCTAACCGGGATAACATTGACATTGACAGCAGTAGCTCTGTAGTGATTCACATCCGTTAACAAATATATGTAGCATGCTTCTAAGGCTCGGCTTCAATGTTATTTGACAGCCATTTTCAGGTTAACTCCCAGAAAACTTCCTAACCAGATTTATTCCTACAAAGCTGATATTCTTTCACGAATCACCGACGGCGAAGGTCATCCCGGGATCCTGAATTTCGTTTATTTCTAGCAAACAAAAATCTATTTTTCACAGAGGGTGTCACTGAAGTTATGAGTTGAACAAAGTAAGTGGCTGTTGTTATTGTGGTGTATTTCTCGTCCAAATCGGGTGTCCGTGTGGAGTGCGCTGTGACCATAATTTGACAAAGACTTCCGAAAAACTCGGCCTTCAAGAGTGCAGGGGTCACCGATCCGCCCGGACGGTCCGTGGCGGTCCTCCAGGGGTCACCGGACGGTCCGCGGCGACCCTCCATGGGTTGGGATCACGATTTGGTAGTCTGCGTACCGCCACCGACGTTGACAGAGCTGCCCACGTCTCCGACCTGCGGCAGAGGGCGCCGGTCAGCGGTCACTGGCGCCGGATTGTGCCAACTGTTCATTGCGATAGAGGGCGCCGGTCGGCGGTCACTGGCGCAGGATTCTGCCAACGGTTACTGGCCACCGCCGAACTGGGCGCAGGTCGGCGGTCACTGCTACGGTACGGTACTCTGCCAACTATTTTCTGGGACGACCAACTCAACGAAACAGTGGTATAACGGGAGCTGGTGAGGAATGCCGGCATTTATTAATAATGAAATTTCATATTTAACCTGGGTGGTGTTTCACTGACGCTGCCAGCGCGCTGCCGGCGCATCTCGCGAGCTGTGTGACACACGAAGCCCATTGCTCCAACACGACCACAAGTCTGACGTCGGCGCGCTGGCAGCGTCGGTGATACGCCGCCCTGGGTATGCAGCGTCACCGGATAACAGGGACAGGCTACACTACACAACATCCACGGCCACGACCGGTTCCGTTAGTCTGCGGCCGGCGGTGACGTCAGCCGGTGGCGTCACAGCCGGCCAATGGCCACTCACCCTGGAGCCGACGGTGACGTCAGCGGCAGAGGACGACTGTTGAGAGGAGCCGGTACTGGCGGCCGTGTGCTGGACGCCTGCAAAGGTCAGCGCCAGTCAGAGCAGCCCACCGAGCGCCGCTCCCCGCGCGCACCGCCACCGGCCGCCCCCAAAACGGTACCGGCGCCGGCCGGCCGGCCTCACCGCCCCCAAAACGGTACCCGTGCCGGCCGGCCTCGCCGCCCCCAAAACGGTACCCGTGCCGGCCGGCCGGCCTCACCGCCCCCAAAACGGTACCCGCGCCGGCCTCACCGCCCCCAAAACGGTACCCGTGCCGGCCGGCCTCGCCGCCACCGGCCGCCCCCAAAGGGGTACCGGCGCCGGCCGGCCGCCCCCAAAACGGTAGGGGAGAGTGGGGAAAGATGCCCAGGGTTTCGCTATGTCATATATTATTCGAAAATGACGACCGGAAAGCAAAAACTTGGAGTTTCAACGGAAGCCGACATCATTTTTCTCCAAAAATATCACACTTCCGTGAATGAAATAGGATAACTTTTTTTGCTATTAAGCATTTTCCTGAAGAAGTGAAAGGGGGCATCTTACCCCACAGGGTGGGAAAGACACCCCTGGCGTTGGGGAAGATGCCCCCTGCACTTTAAGTGACATAAATGGTCACGTGAATCGCCTGAACGAATCAGTAGTCCCTTCGAGCCTGCAGTAAACACCAAACGTCATCGTAAGGGCCCTCAAAAGTAGTCGTAAGGGGCTTCAGAGGTTATCGTTAGGGCCATCATACGAGTAGTCCAGCGCGGCCAAGCAAGCCTCCGTGGTGGCGTTCGGAGACCACTGTGGGGCCCTTATAGGTCTTCATGATGCTTGAGGGCCCTCGAGCCCATCGTGGGGACCTCAGATGCCAGCGCGGCCCGTGGAGCCAACGTGGAAGCCCTCAAAGGATGTCGTGAGGGGCCCTGGAGCCAATAATGGGGCCCGCAGAGGCCGTCGTGAGGGCTCTCAGAGTCAGATGCCGCCCAAAAAGTCGCTGTGTGGGCCGAGAGACCGGCATGGGGAGCACCCGACCGTACCGGACTCTCATTAGTCCCAGATCGGCTTTTGTCTCTCATCACAAGCATGCAATAAATGATTTGACGGGCTGCTTGAAGGACAGCCTACGGATTTAGGGGGGACGTCTTTCCCCATCAGGACAGGGGGCATCTTACCCCAAGGTACCGAAGTAACATTAAATCAGTACAATTTGTTAGCCATAAAACTACACCCTGAAACAAACTGTTTGGGACACAGTACACGCATGTAAATGTATCACGACTATAGCAAGGGACGCAAAAATTATCTACCTTCTTTGATAATTACAATGTTTTAACACCAAAACATTTTTTGAAAGCAGCAAATAAAAAACATGCAATCACCAGCCAGCCGTTACCCAACTGAGCTTCGCAAATTTTTGTGAAGTTAACGAGGCAGGCTTCCGCTTTACGCTAAGAACACTAATTTCCAAGCTCGATTCTTTGTTTCGCCGCTAGAGGGGGTGGGGCGTCTTTCCCACCCTGGGCATCTTACCCCACTCTCCCCTACCGGCGCCGGCCGGCCGGCCTCACCGCCCCCAAAACGGTACCCGCGCCGGCCTCACCGCCCCCAAAACGGTACCGGCGCCGGCCGGCCGGCCTCACCGCCCCCAAAACGGTACCCGCGCCGGCCTCACCGCCCCCAAAACGGTACCCGCGCCGGCCTCACCGCCCCCAAAACGGTACCCGCGCCGGCCTCACCGCCCCCAAAACGGTACCGGCGCCGGCCGGCCGGCCTCACCGCCCCCAAAACGGTACCCGCGCCGGCCGGCCTCGCCGCCACCGGCCGCCCCCAAAACGGTACCGGCCGGCCTCGCCGCCACCGGCGGCTGCCCGAACGGCCTCCCATTTGGCGACAGTTAATAGCAACGATGCTCTTTACTGAGGCAGATAAAAAATCAATTAAGCATCATATAATGAATGAATTGCTTGTATATCATCACCCTTTTCCGTGGATATTTATCTAATGCCTGAAGCAGACTCTTTCCGCAGTCAGGAAATCGCATGCGAGAGCCTATTCAAATACATGGAAGCACGCTCGCATCAATCGCACGCACCTCCCAGATGCGATTGATGCGGGAAGAATTATAATGTATTTGAATAGGCTCTCGCATGCGATTTCCTGAACGCCGAAAGAGTCTGTTTCAGCCTTAAATGTAACACCCATTAAAAATTTACCCGCGAGTTCCTGGGGGGACGTTAAAAGCACACAATTTTCGCCGCACTATGGCTAAAAAACGGCGCCGAAGGTGCGCCAAATTTTGGATACCAGAAGGGATTTGATTGAAGTTTGTTGTAACCAAGTTTCAAGGAAAATCTGTTGATTTTTTTTTTTTTTGATACCATAAACGGGGTGACGTTGCCAAGCGGGATGACTTTGCTACGTGTCTCGACAATGTTTTAGGATGATCTCTAGCTAGTGATATTTTACAATGGAAATAATCATTTTTTATGCACCTATGAAAGATAATTGATGGTCCTTCCAATAGTACCAGCACTGAGACTGCCAATACAATATTAACCCTAGAACGCCTAGGGGGGGGGGGGTTGTATCAACCCCCCCCCCCCTGAGGTTTTTTTCGAAGTGCACGCTAAACGGCTTGTCGTAGCGGGCTGAAATTTTCAATACCCTCTGGGGCAACCTTTGCGCATCTTTTGCCGAAAAAAATTGATCGGGTCATGTCAGGTCACGGAGTTATGACGTCATAAGAGGTACAGCCTCCGGCCGACAGTTACCAAACGTGTGCGCCGAATCCCTAGGTTTTCTGCCGGTGATACCCACATTGTTTGATGGATCATGATGAAACTTCCCATGCATGTTGGGGCAAGTATTGGCTATCGTGTGGTGCAAGAAAATTGACCGGGTCAGGTCAGGTCACGGAGCTATGACGTCACAAGAGGAACAGCGTCCGGTACTATTTTTGAAAAGCGCCCGAACCACTATTTTGCTAATTCTTGTCACCTCAATGGGAATATGCAGCAATATTAGCTTCTATAGGGAGCAAATGGACCTCCCAAATCCAAAAATACAATCAGATTTCAAAAATTTAAATTTTGATTTTTCGAATTTCTGCCGCCGACTGTGATCTTGCCGACTTCCGGCGCTCCCAACGCGCCATTTTTAGAGCTAGGGAAACGAAATACATACCAAACGATAGAGAATTGATCAAGAAACACGATAGTGAAGGTTTCAAGTCGATATCTCCCACCGTTTTGCCGCAATCGCCGCGGAAAGTTGAAAAAGTTTGATTTTTTCGGAAAATTTGACCTTTGACCGGTCATAAGTAGGTCAAATGTTGACCTAGGACCAAAAAATATACCACCAATCGCGAGATCTCGTTGAGAGCAATCCGTTGGTTTTTTCCGCTAAGCTCTACGACCTTCCGTTTCGAAACGCCAGGGGGGGTCGTAACACCCCCCCCCCCTGGTCGTTCGTGTTATGAGAAATGGCCTGGTCGTGCGAGGGTTAAGGTACAATCAAATGGCTATCTCTGCCTTTTGATTATCGTTCTATATTTCCCAAAAGCTTGAACTAAATTTTGAGAGATTCTCGTGACAACTACACAACCATGACGCACGCAATTCTTAAAGCTCCATCCTTCTCCGTCTCTCCGTCCCAGCATCCATCCCTCCGTGTCCCTCCGTCTATCCGCCCCTCGTCCCTCCATCCTTCTCCGTCTCTCCGTCCCAGCCTCCATCCCTCCGTGTCCCTCCGTCTATCCGTCCCTCGTCCCTCCATCCTTCTCCGTCTCTCCGTCCCAGCCTCCATCCCTCCGTGTCCCTCCGTCTATCCGTCCCTCGTCCCTCCATCCTTCTCCGTCTCTCCGTCCCAGCCTCCATCCCTCCGTGTCCCTCCGTCTATCCGTCCTTCGTCCCTCCATCCTTCTCCGTCTCTCCGTCCCAGCCTCCATCCCTCCGTGTCCCTCCGTCTATCCGTCCCTCGTCCCTCCATCCTTCTCCGTCTCTCCGTCCCAGCCTCCATCCCTCCGTGTCCCTCCGTCTATCCGTCCCTCGTCCCTCCGTCCTCTCCGTCTCTCCGTCCCAGCCTCCATCCCTCCGTGTCCCTCCGTCTATCCGTCCCTCGTCCCTCCATCCTTCTCCGTCTCTCCGTCCCAGCCTCCATCCCTCCGTGTCCCTCCGTCTATCCGTCCCTCGTCCCTCCATCCTTCTCCGTCTCTCCGTCCCAGCCTCCATCCCTCCGTGTCCCTCCGTCTATCCGTCCTTCGTCCCTCCATCCTTCTCCGTCTCTCCGTCCCAGCCTCCATCCCTCCGTGTCCCTCCGTCTATCCGTCCCTCGTCCCTCCATCCTTCTCCGTCTCTCCGTCCCAGCCTCCATCCCTCCGTGTCCCTCCGTCTATCCGTCCTTCGTCCCTCCATCCTTCTCCGTCTCTCCGTCCCAGCCTCCATCCCTCCGTGTCCCTCCGTCTATCCGTCCCTCGTCCCTCCATCCTTCTCCGTCTCTCCGTCCCAGCCTCCATCCCTCCGTGTCCCTCCGTCTATCCGCCCCTCGTCCCTCCATCCTTCTCCGTCTCTCCGTCCCAGCCTCCATCCCTCCGTGTCCCTCCGTCTATCCGTCCCTCGTCCCTCCATCCTTCTCCGTCTCTCCGTCCCAGCCTCCATCCCTCTGTGTCCCTCCGTCTATCCGTCCCTCGTCCCTCCATCCTCTCCGTCTCTCCGTCCCAGCCTCCATCCCTCCGTGTCCCTCCGTCTATCCGTCCCTCGTCCCTCCATCCTTCTCCGTCTCTCCGTCCCAGCCTCCATCCCTCCGTGTCCCTCCGTCTATCCGCCCCTCGTCCTCATCCCCGTCAATCCGTTCTCTCCATTCCTCCTTCCGCGTCCCTCCACGTCCCTCCATCCCCGTCCCTCCATCCCCCGTCCCTCCGCCCCCCGTCCTTCAGTCCCTTTCCGTCCCCCCGTCCCCTGCCCCTCTCCGTCCCCCTCTATCCGTCGCTCGGTGGACTGACCGTGTGCGGCGCCGTCCGGGCCGACCGAGTTGGTCAGAGCCAGGGCGTCCGTCTTGGTGCCCTTGGCCGTGTCGCCCGACGAGCGAACGATTCCCGTCGACGTGGAGAATCGGCCGTCATTGAGCGCGATGCTGCCCGTCAGAAGCACCGCTGTGGACACAGGCGATCGTCCGTCATTGAGCGCGATGCTGCCCGTCAGAAGCACCGCTGTGGACACAGGCGATCGTCCGTCATTGAGCGCGATGCTGCCCGTCAGAAGCACCGCTGTGGACACAGGTGATCGGCCGTCATTGAGCGCGATACTGCAAGTCCGGAGCCCCTTTGCTAAGAGAGTTCCCCCCTCAACGGAACGTAGGTGTTAAAGGAAATATATCAATTTAATATATCGAATTTAAATATATCGAAGGCCTGAAGCCAGATACATAACCACTTAACCTAAAAATATTTGATTTACTATTGCCTGTAATCTCTCCTAAGGCATTGCCTTCGGCACTGCACTGCTTCGCATTGAGCTGGTTCCGTGTTTTTGTTTACATAATGACGTAATTTTCAGTGACTTTGTAATTCCTGGACATTATGAACTCTGGCCCATTCAAGGCACTGGACATTTCGACACTGGGCATATCGTACCCTGGACGTTATGAACCCCGGCCAGAATGAATGCTCCTCTTTTCCATAACGCAAGTGACTTGGGGGTGGGCTCTACAGAGCCCTCCCCTCCTATCTCCGAAACTACTGGGCCGATCGTCAAAATTCAAACGGCGTCTGATAGCCCTGGAAATTGGAAAACTGTCGAGCGAAACCTAATATCATTGACCTTGATGTCAACGATGACGTCACAGGTCAGATCAAAGCAAAAATTATCAGCATTTTGGCTTGTTCACAATTTAGGTTCTTGCCACCGGCTTACAAGCCCCATGAGGCTCATTTTTGGTTTACGCACTCCTTGATATATGCCTTAGATGCGGTGAGGATACCAAACTTTTACTTTGAATTTTTCAGGTCAAGGCCAGGTCATCCTAGGTCACGAAAATTGTATATCATATATCGGTCACCTGACGCTTGTTTCATGGTCCATTTTACACGTAGATTTTGAAAATAATGTCTGTGTCATTTGAGGTCATTTTCAGCTGAATTTACCGAAGGTCAAGTCAATTTCAGGTCAGAAAAGGTCAAATTTAGAAAATGAAATTTTCCAACAAAGAAGGTGCCTATCAGATGCAGTTTGAGCTCAGGAACACGATGGTGCCATTAATATTGTTGTACGATGTCAAAAACGTACTGAAATATGGCTTTGAAAAATATACATATAATTGTAAAATTTTGACAATAATGCACATAACTTAGCTACTTTTGAATATATTGGGCTACAGCTTGCTAGGGTAATTTGTCAGTGTGTGTTCTATCACATACATTTCGGTTTTTGCGAAAAATTAAAAAAAACTTTTTGAAAAAATATATATATTTTTGTAATTGAAAAACATATTTGTCAAAATTTTCAAAAATTTTGAAAATTTGAGATAGCCGTTCGATAGCTACGTGTATTTGTGATCCACTGATGCAAAGAAATTGTATCTAGCTTTAAAACTGAGCTTTTGAGAGCGTTTGCCGTAATTCAATATTTTGCATCAAAATCAGCCGACATGACGCCACTCTGACGTCATTTCTGGCCCAACTATGGTAGCTAGAAAGTTGACATTTTAACACAAGGTGTCAAATTTATACCGCTGAAGATACTGCAAGTTTCGTGTTGATCTGTGAAACGGTTTAAAAGATATTGCCGAAAATGGGAAAGGGCTCTGTAGAGTCCCCCCAGTCATGCGCGGTTTAAGCCGCTTCGAAACATATATTTTTTTACCTGGAAAGGTCAAGGTCAAATTTTGACCTCAGGTCAAGGTCACATGGTGACCCAAATAGGTCATGCTGCATATCATTCGATGTGTCTCGACAAGACAAGCACAATGAAGCCATCCCCAGCGTTCTATCTCTTTCCAATCGGGAGTTATTGGCAAAAATCTGTTTGTAGCCTCAAATGACCTCGGATGATCTTTCTAGAGGCTATCAGCAAAAACGACACCTTGGTCGTCACGGGTGGTCCAAATCATTGTGATTCTGAAACAGTTGTACCGTTCCTATGCGTACACACGGATCTAGAGGCATTTTCATTTTTCTCCATTGACTTATAATGGAAAGGTCACGCCACTGTCCTGACCTCAGGTCACAGATATAAAAAAATATCCGAGAAATACAAATTGTAAGTGCCCATAACATCATGCAATCCACCAAGTTTAAAACCTTTCTTACAAACACTGCAGGCTGGACATGATTGCAAACTTGTTTAGGCTTGGTCAGTTAACTTGACCTGGTGACCTGGCCTGACATGACCTGGGGTCAAAAATTTCACACATCGTCCAAAATTGATGTACAGAAAGATACTCCAAGCGGCGTGGCGCTACTCCCCGCGGTTAGTTCTTTTGGTTTGGAACGGGTGGGCTGAATCAAATGGGAGGATGATCGGAGCGGCCATGGGTTTGATGAATAGTTCTGTGGTGAGGGAGCCATCATCTTCGAAGCGGATCAAGGTGTCCAAAAATGGGATTTGACGAGTGTTTGAATGTTTCGTTTCTACTATTAAGTGCACTTATCTACCGTCCATGGTGGTTATTTACCGCCTGTTCCGGTGATCTATCGTCACTGTCGGGTATTTACTGTTGGAGCTGGTTATTGACTGCCGGTTCCCGCGGCGTCGTCGCTACTGGTTCTTTACTGTTGGTTCCGGCGCAATCGGCAGTAGCTATTCATAATCGAGTGTGGTTATTTGCCATTGGTTCTGGCGAGGTCGGTAAAGGCTATTCGACATCAACAGTGGCTATTTAGTGTTGTACCATTTATCCTCCGTCCTTTTAGGCGCAGTCCGTAATGGTTATCAATTATCATTCATGTGTATATTTTACCGAAGGTTTCGGCATGTTCTGAAGCGGTTATTTACCGTCGGTGGTGTTTACATAGTGATGGTTACTTTTCCTTGGTATGTAAGTTATTGTGTGTAAAGTATTGTGTGTAAGTTAAGTTATTGTGCATCCTCTTTTGACACGTTTTTGCTATAATAGGCGGATCCAGGCGTCCAAAAAGGGGGGTTATGTTTTACCTCCCAACATAGGTGCCCTGACACCGCCTATGCATGACCAATACAATTGTAGTCGTTCTCTCATAAGAAAATTGTAACATAACAAGACCATTACCACCCTTTTTAGAAACAGTACCAACAAAAACCTTATTTACTCTTTTTGTGTACCCCCAATTTCAATGATCTGTATCCACCTATGATTTTTGAAAATGCATATTTTTAGGATCCATGTGAATTCCTGGTTCATTCTCTATCGATCGGCAAAAGTTGCGTTAAAGGGACTATCCCACCTTCTAAAATGTTGTTAAAACCAGTTAAATTGTGCCCGACTATATAGATTGGATGACCAGGAACACGGTTCTGGCATTTATTTTTCATTAAACATCTTAGGCTTCCCATATTCCAAACACAAACTTTCAAATATGTGACGTCACAGCCCAAAATTACCTCCTTCCCCAGGCCACATTACTGTCATAAAGCTGATTCTTTTTACTCTCTAGGCACCATGGGCGCCGCCACCGGGGGGGAGGGGGGGACGCGTCCCCCCCACTCTCAGAATGGAAGGGGGACGTCCCCCCCCCAAACTCATTACGGAGCGAGCGAAGCGAGCGTAGTCTTTCGTAGGTTAAAGGAAATTTCTGAGTATGCCACGGTCACGCTTTTGCTAGGCTTATATCTCAGCAACCACTTGACCGATTTACATGCGGTACTTTTTGTAAGGTAGCACTAGATTCGTTCCTTCTAACGAGTATCGGACTATTCCCGATGCATGTGAGTGACCCCATATGCACGTGCCACGTGAAAAACGAAGAAGTGTCAGTTAGTTTGTAACAATTTCAATATCTTGGCAACTACTGGGCTGATTGCGCTGAAAGTTGGCATGTAGGTAGGTATACCCACTAGGCAATGCATATCCATGTGCCACAGTTGGGCTGCTGCTGCACGTGCGCACATGCAGGGGTCAATTCCAGATCTCGAGAACGGCTGAACCGATTGTGCTGAAATCTGATACATGTTAGGGAGCGGTTAGTAGGGTGCCGTGCAAAAGTCAGTTGGGACCCATTTTGCACGTGCGCACGTGCAGGGTGCCGCTTCCAGATCTCGAGAACGGCTAGGCCGATTGCGCTCAAATTTGGCACATCGTTAGGGACCGGTTAGAAGGGTGCAGTGCACAAGTTAGTTGGAGGTATCCCCTCGCAATTTCGCACGTGCAAGGCCCACCCCACCCTCTCGTTCGCTCCGTTGGTCGCCCCAAAAGGCGTTTTACTGGCTGCTATCCTACTCGAAATTTGATTAGGCCCTTCGGTCCAATGAGACCATTTCAGAGCAGGTTTCAGAGCCGCAAGTATGAAAGAATTAGTGGGAGACATTAGTCAGGGCAGCCACCCCAGTGAGCCACTTGGGATGAACCCGACCAATTGAACAGGCAGCCCAGCCCACTGGCAATCACTGCACCCGGCAAAGAACTATAGCTCCAGTGGAGCCATTCCCGCATGGGATAGAGTTGCCCGTCCAGCCCGGAGCAGGGGGTTGCGGCGTGGAGGAGAAGGATTTGACCGTCCTGAGGATGGAAGAGATGGAACGGCCGGTGGCGAATCTGAGAGGGTCCAGGAGGTTTAGACACTCAGTATATGGGGTGTGGGCCTACATGCATTGGTCTGACCCCTGCCACCTCGGCCAACAAAATCTCCAGCTCTTATCCGACCTGTCATCGCGGAACTGCCGATTTTTTATATCGTGATCAACGTGTATAACACGACTGGCCGAACACGGGCCTAATATATTTCGTCTAACCAGCCAAGACTTTACACCAATCCGACCTCGAAGTCAAAATCCGAACATTTTCGAAGACTTCAACTCCGACTCTGGCCAAAACTGGCCAAAACAGTCAACTCCGACTGATTCCGGCTCCGATCCTACACTTCTGCAGTCACGCTGCACTAAATTTCCTTCCAGCTTCTAAGAAATAAGCTATACGGTTGACAGGACCACAAAACTTTGAGGCGACTTGACTACAGGGTGTCCCAAAAGTAAGGTCATCATTTGTTTTGGCCACACTGCCAAAAATACGCGATGGATAGATATAAATAGGACATCATATGAAAGAGCATTTTATAAAATTTTATTCTGACATATATATGAGTCAATACATTGGCTCGTAGCCCCACATTTGCTGCTTTTCTACATGGCTACCATTTCGGGCCGCGTGCATGAATAGACTACGTTTGACTTCCTCCACTATTCTGGAGCGATTCTCTGGTGAGATGCCGCCTATGTTTGCTCGAAGGGATCATCCTTTAGTTCTTCCCGGCTCGTTGGGTTGTCCTAAAAGACAATCTTTCTGTTGTGTATCCAGATAATAAAAATATGAAGGTGTAACGTCAGGTGACCGCGGAGGCCATTCAATGGCGTTGCCCTGACTGAAAATTACGGGATCTCACATCCACTCTCGGAGACAATGCATGATCTTCAGGACGGTGCAAGCATAGTCTCCATCCTGCTGAAACCACTGCTGGCTGATGGTGTCGGCACAGCTGCGTTGCGACGAGCGGAAGAACCACTGGGAGGACTCTCGGCCACCTCTCTCGATTTATTGTCACCCGATTCCCGCTGTCGTCCTCAGGACCTCTAAGCACAGGTGGCTAAGTATACATGCCCTGTGCGTACATTATACCTTTTTTCTGACGTTTTACCGGTTGAGGCGAAACTATGCATGAGTTCAGAGATAGGGCGAGCTGATAGGGTCTGCTTAGGGCCGAAAACTGGGCGGTATTTACCCTTTGTTTTAATGACGGACCCTCTCTAAGAGTTGAATTTCGACCTTCTCAGTTTTATGCCTACTGCTCGGTGCAGTTATGATCAAAAATGGTTTAAGCATGCAAGAAAATAATTTTATGGATGTACCTTGCACGTGTTAAAATTGGAAGTGATTCGGACACTTACTTCTCGAGATATTTAAGTTTTAAATCATGACCTTACTTTTGGGACACCCGGTACTTGACTTGGTTTTCCTGACCTAAGGTTTTCTGGTATCAAGCTTGTCACACGGGCTGCAAAATTTGTATTTTTGAGCAGTTTTGCCTAATGCTTTTTGCCAATTTTCGCGGCGCTTCGCGCCGATTCATGCACAAACCAAAAAGAGAGATTGGTGACTATAATACAACGCCCCCCCCACGCGGGTATGCAATATGCAATATGCATTATCGATCAAATTAGTGGCATACATCAGCAATTATACCGTGATAGAACACGAGGCTTTGCCGTGTCAAACTGAATCGACACATCAGATGTTTATATAGGTAGATACTCGGTGGGAATGCGGTCTATAAATACCTAATCCTGAACTATACTTTCCTCAAACCAGTTGTTTTGCCACAGTTTTAGGAGTTTTTAAACTTAAAATGGTCAGGAAATAATGAAGAGTTCCAACAGGAATTTTATATTTATTTTTACATCACTCTTTTCCATCTTTCGTAGAAGCTACTTACCTATATTGCAGCGGAAGCTGATTACGCGTTGACCAAGCATAGTACGTAGTTCAAACCAGCTGAATGCTGATTGGCTAGCATTTTTCCGTAAGGGAATGGATTCCTCGGTAAGGGAATGACAAAGTGTCATCTATGGGAATGACTTCAGTCTTCAAACCTAAAATCGATACCGATATATTTGGCTAGGGTGATCGTTGGGCCATAAAAGCTCCTGATTTGTTCTGTTCTCGTCTCAGCTCAAGCTACAAAACGGTTACTTCAGATCAAAACCCTATGTTAAAAGTGGCACATTTGCTTTAAACGTTGAATGCATCCGACCGAAAAAGCCACGGTAAAAATGTCTACTTTTGGGTTTTCAGTCCGGGTCAGTCCGTCCCCCCCCCAGTCAAAAATCCGTGGCGGCGCCCCTGTCGGCTTGTCGGCTTGCAGTTCCACAAATGAAAAGCGCGGACATTTCATGTATTTTATTTTAAATCATTTGGAGGGTTTGATAACAATGATTAAGTACCGGTCACATTCATTCCCTCATATCACAGCTATCCCTGAATCTCTTTGGCACAGGTCCTACGATCGGCGGCGGATTATCATATCAATCGCTGACGCCCCGCCCCTCGCGACGTCCTGTCCCTCCTGCCGCCCCGCCCCCCGCGACGACCTGTCCCTCCTGCCGCCCCGCCCCCCGCGACGTCCTGTCCCTCCTGCCGCCCCGCCCCCGCGACGTCCTGTCCCTCCTGCCGCCCCGCCCCCCGCGACGTCCTGTCCCTCCTGCCGCCCCCCCCCCTGGCGACTGTGTGGGGTGGGTGACACAAGACTGTGGCCGCCTGACCTCTCCTGTCCCTCGTGCCAACATGTACCCCAAATTACCGCGCTGTACTCAGTGGTGGATCAGTGGGCCGCGGCGGTACGCGAAGCGACTCACGCTAACCCTGATCTTACCAGCATACTACAGGTATACATCAATAGCAGGTGCAGACTCACCCAGCACGGTGCCTTGCGTTATTCCCTTCAGCCAAGCGTACAGCGTCGCAATGGATCAGCATCCGTGAACTTGGCACCTCAGATGATACAGTCGGCCGTATCACATTGGTTATCACGATAGTGCAGCCGTGTAAATGCACGTCATACTAGGCCGCGGTGCACTTCAATCAGCCAGCAGCATATCGTCATTTTCGTAAAATCCACCTGATCATTTCAGTAGTGATGCGGTCACTAGCCTCAGGGCAGCCCGGTTCAGTACAGTAGAATCACGGAGTCGCCTTTGGCCACGGACGCTGGAGCTATTTCGCCGGCCATCAGTCCCTATCGAGCAGCCACTGCACTGAGGGCCCCTCCCTCCCATCACAGTACGCAGCAGCGCGTCAGCGGCAGGGGCGCACACCGTGCCAGCGGCAGGGGCGCACACCGTGCCAGCGGCAGGGGCGCACACCGTGTCAGCGGCAGGGCGCACACCGTGTCGGCGGCGACTGCACGCCCAGCGGTACACGCTACAGGCGCTCATCGCCCTCGTCCCCGGAGGCAGTCGGCCCGTCCTCCCCTGCCCCTCCGTCTCCGTCTCCGTCTCCGTCCTCGTCTCCGTCGTCGTCTCCGTCGTCGTCTCCGTCGTCGTCGTCCACCTGCTGAACGTCGGCCGCCTCCACGGGGGTGACGCACAGCACCGTGTCCTTGAAGCCCACCGACTTGGCCGCGTAGTCGGGCCGCGGCTCGGCCGGAGGCGCCGCCCCCTCCGTCCCCATTGGCTGAGCCGCCGCGCCAGCGCCGCTGACCGGCGGGTCGGCCGGCAGGGGCGGATACAGGGAACTCTCCGCGGGAGGCGATTTTTGCAGGCGGTCCGTCTCCTCTGGAATTCTCGCCAGCTCCGCCGGCTGCGGACGGACAGAGGTAAGCGTTGCAGCAGCGTATCGGTATGCGAGGATCCTGATGTTAGGGGATGTCCAGCAGAATAGCACGCGATTCGTAAGAGTGTTAGCCGCGCCTATTATTGGCATTTTCCTAGTCGCTAACGTGTGGGAAGGGCTGGACCCTTCCCCAGTCGTTCGGCCCCTGATCGAGATAGAGCTTTGCGAAAAGAACGCGAAGAGCTCACCTGCTCTGCGCTGAAGGCCCGGTTGTCGTAGGAGCTAGGAGCCGCCGAGGGGGCGCTGCTGCTGACCTCGGAGTGATGATTCAGAGCGGTTCGCGAGTGAGGGCCATCAGCGGCGTCACCAGCCGCGGCTCTGCCCGACTCCCAGTCGGTATCTGTGCCACTGCGCAGAGGCCAGGTCAGGCTCAAATCAGGCCAGGGTCAGACCAGGTCGGGGTCAGGTCATGTCGGGGTCAGGTCATGTTCAGATCGGGGTCAGGGTCAGGTCAGGTCAGGAACAGGGTCAGGTCGGGGTCAGGTCAGGTCAGGTCAGGAGCAGGGTCGGGGTCAGGTCGGGGTCAGAGTCAGGTCAGCTCAGATTCAGGATCGGTGTGTGCCCACCTGTTGTGCTGTGGCGGCGGTCCGGACCGTTTTCCTCTTCCGTAGAGGATCCCCACAGCTACCAGCAGCGCCAGGACGGCACAGCCGAGCACCGCCAGGCCCACGATGTAGCCCGTGTCGCTCGGCGGCACCCCTGCCGGGGACACGTCACAGACTCACAGGGGTCACGGGTCACTGGTCAGTGGCACATGAGCCGCCCCAGCTTCAGTGGTCGCCATGTAACATTCAATGTTCTGCGTGCTATGTATTCAATTCATACAAAATGTGTGTGGGTTGAACTGGGTAGCCTATTTTCAGTTGCACATTGTGATCAGCAGTGCTAGCAGTAGGTATGAGTACTTCAACTACCACTTTTTGTGTGCGTTGCCATCTAACTCGGGTATACACATACACATATAGTGTGTCAGTCAGACCCCTCAGTGTTTCCCAAATGACTGGCGGAACAGCGTCAGATTACCGCGACAATAAACACGAGTTCAGTGGACACGAGTCAACCAAACATACAGCTACTTCTACTACTTCTACAGCTACTACGTCTACAGCTAAGTTCTTTCACGGTCTACACCCCAGCCACTTTTGACCTGTGATCTCTTTCTGAGGACTATGTCAGACAAAAAAGTGACGATTCTTTTTACGTCGGCGCACATCGACAGTTCCCAGCAAGAACTTATCCTAAGTGTCAAATTTTTCGAAATTGAGATGTTCATACCATTCGACTCAGCTCGTCGAACTGAGTCGAATGGTATAAAAATCTCAACTTTGAAAAAAAATGACACTAAGGATGTTCTTGCTCGGAACTGTGGACATTATCTGTGCCTGTCCGTTTGCAAATTTATTGGGATTAGAAGCATGCCAACCTGGGTGTTACCTTCCTCCAAGTCATGCTCAAAGTCATATAATAGGGCCACCGGCCAGGGGGTGCTCGGGTCATGTGAAAGTTACGTCAAGTTAATTAGCTTTCAACTTGCACAATAGACTTTTTAAATTTGTATACGCGTCAGTTCCGGCCGTACCTATTGTTTGGGTTTCCACGTTTTCTTGTCAGGATGTGTAAAAGTGACGCTGAAAGAGGTATCCGAAGATTGGTGGCTACTAGCCTTCGTTCAATAGATATGGAGGAAAGATGAGGGGGAGGGGGGCATGTTGGCCCGTTTCCTACGGACCGGGGGCCCTCGTCCGCACATGGGGGGGGGGGTCATCCCCCACAGGTAGTTTTTTTCTACTCTGCACTCAACATTTTTAACCCGCGCCCCGCTGGGGGGGGGGGCAGAATCTGCCCCCCCCTCCCGTTTTTCGCCAATAACTTCTAAACGCGTTACGCCAGCGACGTCAAACTTTCAGTACCTTATCATACATCAATTTAACACGTTCCCTGAAAATTTGAGCGAAATCCGTCGAAAATTTTTTGAGAAATTGACGTTTTTGTGACGTCATGTTCGCCATTTTCGCCTCAAAAACGGCAAAATTTCAAACGCCGCTAACATCTTCATTTGTAAAGGAATCAAGACGCAACAAAAAAGGTTACACGTGATTCTACTTTGTCTATCAAATGGCTATCTCGGTTTTTTGAAAATTTTGGATTTTGGCCCAAATTTTTTCAAAAAACTGATTTTTTTGGGAAAATAATGATAAAATCCAAAATTTTGGGTGTATCAAAAAAAACGGAATATATGTCAGAGAAGTAGTCTATGTGCACCTACATACCAATTTTTAGAAGAATCGGTTCAAAAATGTGGGAGTTATTCAAAATTTTATGACGTCACGACACACAAAAATTTTGAAAAATGATTTTTTAGGAAGTTCTAGACCTCGTACGGAAACATAAATAGCACCATTCGATTCGCCGTGAAAAACTGCATCGGATAGACACCTTTTTAGGCCTTAACAACCAACTTCAAAATTTGACCTCACTTGACCTGACCTTGACCTGACCTCGACCTGAAATTCATCCAGAGGTGGTCCATATCACTTATTGAGTGTGCCTATTGAATTCTATGAGTAAAATCACCCATAAAACATGTGTCGCACATGCCCTTTTCTATATTTTGTTTTTGGTGACCTGACCTGACCTGACCTGACCTTGACCTTGACCTTTGAATGACATTGCATGCAACGAATGTTGTCTTGGTAGTCTAAGAACACGTTTTGGGCAATCAGTCTCAGTCCATTCTTCGGCAACTACGGTGCAAGGCCGATACTGTAGAAACTTGCATTTTGTACCCTTGACCTGACCTTGACCTGACCTCTGACCTACTTAAGAAAAAAAATTGGTGCTCTTTAGATCCGCCTTGTTGAGAGCTTTCGATTGCCGTTTTCCCCGTCTTTCTACGACCATCGGTTCGGAAGTTAGACAGGGGGGGCAGAATCTGCCCCCCCCCCCCCCAGCAGGGCGCGTATGGCTGAATAGCCCAGCGGGGCGCGGGTTAAAGCTAGAAGCCTGATTTTTTCGTATAGCTGCTTCTCTATCCTCTCTTAGCGTTCACGGAGAGTTTCAAGTTTCTGTGGTTTCTGGTTTTGGAGATATGACCCTGTTCTTCAGGTCAAGTTACGACCAAATGACAAATACCCAATATCTTGCGATGGCTTTGGGTCTTGTGATTTTTTGACACCTTGATTTCGGTATGTTCTTGCTAGTCTTACCTCTCACCTATATCATGGGACATGTTATTCGACGATGTGCAGATGTCAGGGTCAGGGTCAAGGTCAGCCTAGGTCATCTAGAATCATGGATTTAAGGGGCTTGCTGAATTTACTTTTCGTTAAGTTTTTTGACTGCATTTTTGGTAAGAGCTTCTCACTTCTCAGATCATGATATCATGTAATAGGGACACACAAACCAATCGGTGCACACATCAGTATTCAGTATAAACACAGACACACACGACATACAAACACATATAATTGGCCTTGACCTAACTTGACCCGAAATGACCACAGTCAGCAAAAACCTAGTCGGATAGTGTGACAAAGAGCTGTTCTAGCTGGATTGGCACCACAAACGGCAGCGCTCTCGGTATATGATGAGCATTGAGCAGCGCACGTGATGTTCCAACGGTGACCCCAAACAGCAACATTTTTTAGTTTGACCTGACCTGGAAGATCAATGACTCCTGATGGGGTACAATCGAGTATCATTGGATTCGTCTCTTCCAAAAGAATCTGTTGCTCTTTACCGCGAAGCACTATCTCCAGCAGAAACGAAATGGCGAGGGGGTTAGGCAGTAGGGCTGACCGAGATTACTTCGAATCGGACGAATTTCATAGTTCGGCTTCGGCTCACTATTTTTCCTATGTAAAATTTAATTTTAGATAGGGTCTTACATGAGACAAAAATTGATCAGGATACATCTTCCGTAGTAAAAATGCAGTTTTATGGGAACTGTTTCCAGATGTCGGTGGTATATTTGCAACATCAGTTCCGTACCTCCTCTTTCTTATCGATGAATGATCTTTTGCTTCGAAACCTCATCTTACGGAGTACGAGTCCGTAAGAATGGACGCCGGTGAAAACAGGGCGCTGGAGGGCATATTAATCACGTGACATTTGAAGCTTCTCCCCCTTTGTGGGCCTTTTACATGCCAAACGTCACGTATAAATTTCACGAACCTTGATCAAATCGCCCCAGGCGCCCTGTTTTCACCGTCGTCCCAAAGAATCAGGTTGGATGGAATACCGGTGGCTGCAAAAACCTACGAAACAGGTGAAGCTGCTCTTCAGAGCAATTTAAACTCTTCCAGAATTGCTGAATCTTGCCAGAGGCATTGGCGACTAAAGCCTCTCCCTCGGCAGAAACAATACAACGGCACTGATTAGTTGTTCACACATATCGCTACAGATACCTACACATAAACGATATCAATTTGTTGGATGCATGTTAATAACTATGCCCTTGAATGATTTTTCCTACTAGTAACATAAAGTGAAAAGGCACATGTCAATGCTGGTGTTAAGGTTAGGACCCAAATCTGTTGAAAGAACTCTATCAAAATATGCAATCGACTTCTGAGCTGATGCAAATCATTTAAATCAATTTTATTCAAATTTGTTTGCAATTGTCTACCAACAATCGCCATCGAAGTTCACTGAAGGAATATAGCTGAACAATTCAACGTTAACCTTCCAGGCGGTGGGGGGGGCATTTTTTTGCCCCCCCCCCTTTAGTTTTTTCGATATATCTCGAGAACCGCTGCGCCGATCGTCACCAAACTTTCGGTACCCTCCCGGGAGCAGCTAGCGCACATGGTGACCAAAAATTTTCCAAAGGCTATGATAGGTTGGCCGCTAATGACGTCAGAGTGACGTCATTTTTGCCATTTTCGACCCAAAAAAAGGTTTCGCGGGAAGAGCTGTCAGGCCTACAGCTTTAGAGATATAGAAAAATGTTTAGACATAAAAGGTGTAGAATTGAAAGGGCTACAAAACTGCTATTTCGGTTTTTCGATTTTTTTTTATTTTGACCCCCAAAAATCAAAAAATAGATTTTTTGAATATAATAGCCAAAAAATCCAAAAAGTTTTTTGAATTTCGAAAAAAACCGGAATATATGTGATAGCCCCTATCGCCTTCTACCTACATACCAAATTTGAGATAGATACCTCTTTTTTTGGCCAAGTTATAGCGAAAAAACTGTTCAAAATTGATGACGTCAAATTTTCAAACTCAATTTTTAGCAATTCTAGACCTCGTAGCGCAAAACAAAGACCACCATTAGACTCCCCGTGACGAGCTGCATCGAATCGATACCCATTTTGTGCAAAAATATCAACTTTGAAATTTGACCTTTTTTGACCTGACCTTGACCTGACCTCCACCAGAAAGTGACCTAAACCGTACCTGATGGTCTTATAACCAACACCATTGAGTTGGAAATGAAAAACTGGCCATAAAACATGCATCGCATAACCTTAGTAAAGTTGGGCTCATGTGGTGACCCTTGGTGACCTTTGGTGACCTGACCTGTGACCTGACCTGGTATGACCAGTGACCTCTAATAGCAACATATGTACTAGACAACTGACGCCTTATCGCTGATTTTCGACAAAATGCGTTTTACTCGGTGTTATAGCGCTTTCCCTAGAAGCCCCGTGAACGGTGAAACATTTTATCTTTGACCTGACCTGTGACGTCATCGGTGACCCCGAGGTCAATGAAATTTGGTTTCCCCCGACAAATTTGACAGGGCTATCGAACGCCGTTTGAATTTTCCGGATCCGTCCAGTAGTTTCGGAGATACGGGGGGGGCAAAAAAGTGCCCCCCCCCCCACCGCGCGGAAGGTGGCTGGTAGGCCCACCGCCTGCCGGGTTAAACATGTCAATGGGATCAGTAGGTTTAGCGATTTGGCGGTTTCCATTCATCCGAGTCCAGTGATAGAGTTCCGCGATTTCTGATGCCTTTTTATATTCCATCAGGGCCCATAATTCAAGCAGATAGCCCAAAGCTAAACGTAGATAGATGCTTAGGCCAAACGAACCATCAGGAAGGCATCTGGCGGCATCCAGAATGAAGTAGGTACCAGCCGTAAGGGCTGTGTTGCAAAGAGGAGTTTTGATTCAGGAACAGCTGATGATCGTAAAAGAAAGAGCGAGAAAGAAGATCGGTGTGAGAGACATCGTGAAGGAGCTGGTTCCGCTTATCCTGGCGCAGTAACTGAAATCCAATGCAAGATTCAGCCCTCCAGTCCAGTGATCATCTAGGAGAAGAGTCTCACGGTGAAAGTGGTGCAGCTTTGGAGAAGAGTCGAAGAATTTGCTGTAGGAAGGGAAGGGAAGGGTGAAACAAACTGAGAGGAAAAGGTTATGCAAATGCTGAGCAAACTGCGTAATATCACCACCTGCCCTCGTTCCATCCTGTTTTGTGATGAGCCAAATAAAGAGTGTAACAAATAGGATAAATGATAACAATAACAAGTCAAATGTATATTTAGACACACAAAATATACATTTGACTTGTTATTGTTATCATTTATCCTAACTGTCGTGGATAATTTACAAGTAAAACAAATACCTGAGGTGATGAGCTTTTCGTCAATAACTCCCGATCAAATTGAGTTAGCGAGTCGCAAAAGTCACGAATGGACTCAGGAAGACCTGCCGAATCGAATGATATGCAACATAACCTCTTTTGATCAAGGTCGTGACCTGAGGGAACCTGACCTGACCTTAACCCGAGGTCAACACCCTAACTTACTCTCACCCGAACAAAACGTATACCATTCGACGCGCCTGATAAAGCAAAACACGATGCTGACAAAATCGCGGCTCTGCGACCATTTTGAGCGAAGTTATTCACCAAAAACCAAACCGGTCTTGCGCCACTTGACCTGACCTCAGAGGTCACCAGATAATCTCAGGTCTTAAAATCGGGTACCAATCGCTGCTTCTCGTAACGGCGCACACGCTCGTTCTTTCCCCAAGGTTCTAGCTCAATTAGGGGGGAAACGGCGAGGGGGGTCGTACCAACCTCTCATTCTCGGCCGGAGTGCGTATAGAAAACCAATGGGTCCGGCGAGGGTTAAATACAAATGTGTAAATTTACTACGAAAGGAGTGTTTCTATCAAAAAATTACAAAGGACATCCCACCTTAAAATTCATTTTACATCGGAAAAAAGGTGAGCCGAACTGAAATTTCAAATTCGAAAATCTTGGTCATCCCTATTAGGCAGCCCCCCCCCCCCCGTGTGCGTGCTAGGATGGGAAAATGGCATGTGCGGGGCGAGGGTTAAGGTGTGGAGCTGCACA